>NC_041381.1:107571980-107629394 GCF_002162155.2 Triticum dicoccoides | reverse complement strand
AGACCAGCATCACTGCCCAAATCAGATGTAGTATCTGTCTTATCAGTAGAAAACTAGGAAAGTAACAGCCAAAACCAAGTATAGCATCTGTTCATAGGCTATTAGAAAGAGACCAATAGGAATAGCCAAACCAAGTGGTATCTGTTCATATCAGTATTAGAAGTAAAACAACTAAGAACAAGTGAGTATCTGTTCATGAGTAAAGTAACTATAGCATAGAAGAAATAGCAGGGTAGCACCCCAAATGATTATCTGCTTGTTTAGAACTTGAGTGGATGGGGAGCTTGCTTACCCACCCATCGGTTGAGAAGGAAGTTGATCTCCTGCACTCACACATGCAGCAACCAAAAGAGAAACCCCAGGTTCAGTTAAGGAGGCAGCTAGCATCCCTGAGGCTGTCCCTCCTGCAGGATTACAAGAGAAGAGAGGGAGCTTCACGTGTTACTACTTCTGACATCATATTGCATACTTCTAAAAAATACGACAACAAGTACATATTCAGTCTAGAGTACATATTTTTTTACTTTGAGCAACCAATTAGTTAACCAATGAATTAAATTTTTAGAATTGGTGTGACTGCTAAACATTTAGTTAATTTAGTTGAAAATGTATATATTTCTTACATGATTAATTTATTATTAATTTTTTTATGAATTTCAATGGTTAGAGATGTATTTATGAACGTGTAGTAGGGCTATTATCAACAACTTCATATTTGTGACTATGATATAATATTTTATATGTACACGTTTGCCGCAAAACAAAAATTTCATTGTCTTTACTATTTAGTATAAGGTACTAAATGTATTAGAGGACCAAAGGAGATGTAATAAATTTGTTGAAGCCATATAGGTCGTATTCTATAGCCTAAGGTTGTGAAGTATGTGGAATGGGATTATTGTGTCTTATAGCTCAACAACGACATGTATGAACAGCGTAGGAATGAAAAACTGAAATTCTGTCTTCATTATAAGTTGAACTTAATAAACAGAGGATACTTTACCTGGTGTATTTTTTTATGTATGCAAATTTAATCCCACAATAGAACATAGCATGCATCACATTGGGGCTTCAAATATAAATCGTAAAATCTCAATAAAAGGAACATGAAAAAATAAATATTGGAGTAACTATTGCCCGTGCTGCAAATTTACATTGTCCATGGATTCTCAGTAATTACCTATGGTACAATATGCAGTAATGGCCAGAGATCGTGTGCCAAGAACAGAGATGATAAACTACTTGCAAAATTGGACAATATTCATGAATAATACTTATTGCAATATGAATTTCGTTACTGTTGCAGATGTAGATAGCACATAGTATCCCTCTATTCAGACTACACGCCCAACCGTGTCCAATTCCAGTAGAAGTAGATGGTCTCTCAGTTAAATACAATCATGGGAAAAAGGGAAAACGATGGAAGCTGAATTCATGTAATGAAACAAACATACAAACGTCTAAGATCAAAATAAGAAGGAAACCCCCTATAGTTTGGAAGCTGCATGAAACAATCAGATAAGATAGAAACATAACTTAACATCAAAGAATATCAAGACGTTGACGGCTACTCGATTGCTGCTACTCGACAGCAGCTTAGACATGATGACCTCCTCGCTGTAATACTATTTAACATGAAATTGCAGAGGCACTCAGCTTCCTATAGTAGACAATATTCACACTTATTTAATTGGTGTGCTCTACCCAGAGGACCCTGGCGCTATTCATGTAGTTTCTCTGCACAGGTTTGAGAAGCTCAGAAAAATGGTTGGAGGAGTTCGACTTAATTCTTGGACGACCGTTCCATCATCAACCGGTTGGCACACTCCCCCCACTCTACAACCTCAGCAATCGTTTCTGAGGATGCATGTTTGATTCAGATTTATGCAAGGGGAAACAAACAGAGAGAAGGGAGGACAGAGGGGATGCTCACGGGGAGGTTGGCGGAGGGCTCCTGCGAGGACGGTGGCGCGTTGCTCAGCCTCGCCGCCGTCAGCCCCGAACGCCTCGGCCATGGCGACCTGCGCGAGCTCCTCCTATAGCGCGTATGCTATGACGTCATCATTCTCCACCGCGTTGACCCTGACCTCGGAGGCAGCGGGGGTGGCTGCGGCCATCTCGTAGCCTTCGAGAACGGCGCGTGTGCGCTGGGGCTGTGGCGGCGTCTACCATGGCGACCTACACCAAAGGGACGGATCGGAAGGGAAGGCAAGGTTAGGAGGAGAGGGTGGACCCGAGCAAGGAAGGAGGGGAAGGGCCTACCTGGGCAACGCCGGTGACGGATTCAGCAAGCTCCAGTCTCGCCATCGCCGATTGTGGTGGATTCCGGCAAGAACACGGGAGGCACCCGAAACCCTAGCCGCGGGCAAGGGTGCAGGCCTTGAGGCACGGATCTGGACGGAGGGGAGGGAGGGGCCGAGCTTGGGTGAGTTATGTGCGCGGCCGGTGCTCGCCAGAACCGGCCGGCATGGGTGGTGGCGACGGCGAGGAGATAATGGGGAGAGGAGCCGGGGTGGGGTGGACCGAGGGGTGGGGGTGAGTTCGTGAGAGAGTTTTTTTAGGGACGAGAGAGAGAGAGACAGAGTGGTGGGGTGGGAGTGGATTCGGCCGGTGTGGTGGGGCTGGGGAGAGAGAGAGGGGGTGGCTACCATGGGGCACCTCTTTGCCGTCTGCTGGGCACCTCTTTGCCGTCTGCCAGCGGACGGCAAAGATTCTTTGCTATCTGCTGGCAGACGGCAAAGAGCTGACTGATGGAAACCAGGTTCTTTGCCGTCTGTCAGTTCTTTACCGTCTGTTTTTTGCAAGCAGATGGCAAAGACCTTCTTTGCCGTCCGCTAGCAGACGGCAAAGAGCTGGCTGATGGCAAATTCCCTGTTTCCAGTAGTGTCTACTTAATGAAGCAAAAGTCTAAAACATTTGAAAAGTTCAAAGAATTTCAGAATGGAGTGGAGAATCATCGTAACAAGAAAATAAAGTTTCTACAATCTGATCGTAGAGGAGAATATTTGAGTTACGAGTTTGGCCTTCATTTAAAAACAATGTGGAATAGTTTCACAGCTCACGCCACATGGAACACCACATCGTAATGGTGTGTCCGAACGTTGTAACGACACTTTATTGGATATGGTGCGATCTATGATGTATCTTATTGATTTACCATTATCGTTTTGGGGTTATGCATTAGAGACAACTGCATTCACTTTAAATAGGGCATCATCAAAATCCCTTGAGACGACGCCTTATGAACTATGGTTTGGCAAGAAACCAAAGTTGTCGTTTCTTAAAGTTTGGGGCTGCGATGCTGAAGTGAAAAAGTTTCAACCTGATAAGCTCGAACCCAAATCGGAGAAGTGCGTCTTCATAGAATACCCAAAGGAAACTGTTGGGTACACCTTGTGTCATAGATCCGAAGGTAGGATATTCGTTGCTAAGATGGATCCTTTCTAGAGAAGGAGTTTCTCTCGAAAGAAGTGAGTGGGAGGAATGTAGAGCTTGATAAGGTAATTGTACCTTCTCCCGAATTGGAAAGTAGTTCATCATAGAAATCAGTTCCACTGATTCCTACACCAATTAGCGAGGAAGCTAATGATGATGATCATGAAACTTCAGATTAAATTACTACAGAACCTCGTAGGTCTTCCAAAGTACAGTCTGCACCAGAGTGGTATGGTAATCCTGTTCTAGAAGTCAAGTTACTAGACCATGATGAACCTACGAACTATGAGGAAGTGATGATCAGCCCAGATTCCGCGAAATGGCTTGAATGCCATGAAATCTGAGATGGGATCCATGTATGAGAATAAAGTGTGGACTTTGGTGGACTTGCCCAATGATCGGCAAGCCATAGAAAATAAATGGATCTTCAAGAGGAAGACAGACGCTGATAGTAGTGTTACTACCTACAAAGCTCGACTTGTCGCAAAATGTTTTTTGACAAGTTCAAGGTGTTGAAGATGATGAGTTTTTCTCATTCGTATCGATGCTTAAGTCTGTCCGAATCATGTTAGCAATTGCCACATTTTATGAAATCTGACAAGTGGATGTCAAAACTGCATTCCTTAATGCAACCAGAAGGTTTTGTCAATCCTAAAGGTGCTAACAAAGTGTGCAAGCTCCTGTGATCCATCTATGGACTGGTGCAAGCATCTCAGAGTTGGAAAATACGCTTTGATGAGTTGATCAAAGCATATAGTTTTATACAGACTTGCGGTGAAGCCTGTATTTACAAGAAAGTGAGTCGGAGCACTATAGCATTTCTGATAAGTATATGTGAATGGCATATTGTTAATCGGAAATAATGTAGATTTTTATGGAAATCATAAAGGAGTATTTGAAAGGAGTTTTTTAAAGAAAGACCTTGGTGAAGCTTCTTATGTATTGAGCATCAAGATCTATAGAGATAGATCAAGGCGCTTGATAAGATTTTTCAATGAATACATACCTTGACAAGTTTTTTTAAAGAGTTCAAAATGGATCAGTCAAAGAAGAAGTTCTTGCCTGTGTTACAAGGTGTAGACTTGAGTCAGACTCAAAGCCCGACCACGGCAGAAGATAGAGAGAGAATGAAAGTCATTCCCTATTCCTCAGCCATAGGTTCTATAAAGTATGTTGTGATGTGTACCAGTCCTATTGTGTACCTTGTCATGAGTTTGGCAAGGGGGTAAAATAGTGATCTAAGATTAGATCACTGGACAATGGTCAAAATTATCCTTAGTGAGGACTAAGAAAATGTTTCTCGATGATGGGGGTGATAAAGAGTTCATCGTAAAGAGTTACGTCGATGCAAGGTTTTACACTGACCCAAATGACGCTAAGTCTCAATCTGGATATATGTTGAAAGTGCGAGCAATTAGCTAGAGTAGTTCCGTGCAGAGCATTGTAGACATAGAATATTTGCAAAATACATACGTCTCTGAATGTGACAGACCCGTTGACTAAACTTCTCTCACAAGCAAAACATGATCACACCTTAGTACTCTTTGGGTGTTAATCACATAGCAACGTGAACTAGATTATTGATTCTAGTAAACCCTTTGGGTGTTGGTCACATGGTGATGTGAACTATGCGTGTTAATCACATACAGATGTGAACTATTGGTGTTAAATCACATAGTGACGTGAACTAGATTACTGACTGTAATGCAAGTGGGAGACTGAAGGAAATATGCCCTAGAGGCAATAATAAAGTTATTATTTATTTCCTTACTTCATGATAAATGTTTATTATTCATTCTAGAATTGTATTAACCGGAAACTTAGTACATGTGTGAATACGTAGACAAACAGAGTGTCACTAGTATGCCTCTACTTGACTAGCTCGTTGAATCAAAGATGGTTATGTTTCCTAGCCATAGACATGAGTTGTCATTTGATTAATGGGATAATATCGTTGGAGAATGATGTGATTGACTTGACCCATTCCGTTAGCTTAGCACTTGATCGTTTAGTATACTGCTATTGCATTCTTCATGACTTATACATGTTCCTATGAGTATGATATTATGCAACTCCCGAATACCGGATGAACACTTTGTGTGCTACCAAACGTCACAACGTAACTGGGTGATTATAAAGGTGCCCTACAGGTGTCTCCAATGGTGTTTGTTGAGTTGGCATAGATCGAGATTAGGATTTGTCACTCCGATTGTCGGAGGTATCTCTGGGCCCTCTCGGTAATGCACATCACTATAAGCCTTGCAAGCAATGTGACTCATGAGTTAGTTGTGGGATGATGCATTACGGAATGAGTAAAGAGACTTGTTGGTAATGAGATTGAACTAGGTATGGTGATACCGATGATCAAATCTCGGGCAAGTAACAAACCGATGACAAAGGGAAAAACGTATGTTGGTATGTGGTTTGACCGATAAAGATCTTCATAGAATATGTAGGAGCTAATATGACCATCCAGGTTCCGCTATTGGTTATTGACCGGAGACATGTCTCGGTCATGTCTACATAGTTCTCGAACCCATAGGGTCCGCACGCTTAACGTTCTGTGATGATTTATATTATGAGTTATGTGATTTGATGACTGAAGTTTGTTCGGTGTCCCGGATGATATCGGGGACATGGCCAAGAGTCTCGAAATGATGGAGCCGTAAAGGTCGATATATTAGAAGGCTATATTCGGACATCAGAAAGGTTCCAAGTGATTCGGTTATTCTTCGGAGTACCGGAGAGTTACATGAATTCGTATTGGGCCTTAATGGGCCATACAACAAAGGAGAGAAAAGGCCTCAAGGGTGGCCGCACCCCTCCCCATGGACTGGTCCGAATTGTACTAGGGAGGGGGGCGCCCCTTTCCTTCCTTTTCCTTCTCCCTCCCCCCTTTCCTACTCCATGTGGGAGGTGGAATCCAATTAGGACTAGGGGAGTCCTAGTAGGACTCCACACTTCGGGCGCACCCTATGAGGGCCGGCCTCCTCCTCCCTCCATCCTTTATATACGTGGCCAGTGGGCACCCCATAGACACACAAGTTGATCATTGATCTGTTAGCCGTTTGCGGTGCCCCCCTCCACCATAATCCACCTCAATCATATCGTAGCGGTGCTTAGGCGAAGCCCTGCGTCGGTAGCTTCATCAACACCGTCATGACGCCGTCGTGCTGACGGAACTCTCCCTCGAAGCTCTACTGGATCGTGAGTTCATGGGACATCACCAAGCTGAATGTGTGCAGATGGCAGATGTGCCGTACGTTCGGTACTAGGATCGGTCGATCGTGAGGACGTACAACTACATCAACCGCGTTGTCATAATGCTTCCGCTTACGGTCTACAAGGGTACGTGGATGACACTCTCCCCTCTCGTTGCTATGCATCACCATGATCTTGCGTGTGTGTAGGATTTTTTTTGAAATTACTACGTTCCCCAACAGTGGCATCCGAGCCAGGTTTATGCGTAGATGTTATATGCACGAGTAGAACACAACTGAGTTGTGGGCGATACTAGTCATACTGCTTACCAGCATGTCATATTTTGATTCGGCGGTATTGTTGGATGAAGCGGCCCGGACCGACATTACGCATACACTTACGCCAGACTAGTTCTACCGACGTGCTTCGCACACAGGTGGCTGGTGGGTGTCAGTTTCTCCAACTTTAGTTGAATCGAGTGTGGCTATGCCCGGTCCTTGTTGAAGGTTAAAACATCGCTAACTTGACGAAATATCATTGTGATTTTGATATGTAGGTAAGAACGATTCTTGCTCAGCCCGTAGCAGCCACGTAAAACTTGCAACAACAAAGTAGATGACATCTAACTTGTTTTTGCAGGGCATGTTGTGATGTGATATGGTCAAGACATGATGCTATATTTTATTGTATGAGACGATCATGTTTTGTAACAAAGTTATCGGCAACTGGCAGGAGCCATATGGTTATCGCTTTATTGTATGCAATGCAATCGCCCTGTAATTGCTATACTTTATCACCAAGCGGTAGAGATAGTCATAGTAGCAATAGTTGGCGAGACGACAACGATGCTTCGATGAAGATCAAGGTGTCAAGCCGGTGATGATGGTGATCATGACGGTGCTTTGGAGATGGAGATCAAAGGCACAAGATGATGACTGCCATATCATATCACTTATATTGATTGCATGTGATGTTTATCCTTTATGCATCTTATTCTGCTTTGATTGATGGTAGGATTATAAGATGATCTCTCACTAAATTTCAAGGTACAAGTGTTCTTCCTGAGGATGCACCGTTGCCAAAGTTTGTCGTGCCAAGACACCACGTGATAATCGGGTGTGATAAGTGATGATCCACAAGTATAGGGGATCTATCGTAGTCCTTTCAATAAGTAAGAGTGTCGAACCCAACGAGGATCAGAAGGAAATGACAAGCGGTTTTCAGTAAGGTATTCTCTGCAAGCACTGAAATTGTAGGTAACAGATAGTTTTGTGATAAGATAATATGTAATGGGTAACAAGCAATGAAAGTAAATAAAGTGTAGCAAGGTGGCCCAATCCTTTTTGTAGCGAAGGACAAGCCTGGACAATTTATTATATTGAGAAAAGCGCTCCCGAGGACACATGGGAATTATTGTCAAGCTAGTTTTCATCAGCTCATATGATTCGTGTTCGTTACTTTGATAATTTGATATGTGGGTGGACTAGTGCTTGGGTACTATCCTTTCTTGGACAAGCATCCGACTTATGATTAACTCCTATTGCAAGCATCCGCAAATACAAAAGAAGTATTAAGGAAAACCTAACCATAGCATGAAACAAGTGGATCCAAATCAGCCCCTTACGAAGCAACACATAAACTAGGGTTTAAGCTTCTGTCACTCTGGCAACCCATCATCTACTTATTACTTCCCAATGCCTTCCTCTAGGCCCAAATAATGGTGAAGTGTCATGTAGTCGACTTTCACATAACACCACTAGAGGAGAGACAACATACATCTCATCAAAATATCGAAGGAATACCAAATTCAGTTGACTACTAATAACAAGACTTCACCCATGTCCTCGGGAACAAACGTAACTACTCACAAAGCATATTCATGTTCATAATCAGAGGGGTATTAATATGCATTAAGGATCTAAACATATGATCTTCCACCAAATAAACAACCTAGCATCAACTACAAGAAGTAATAAACACTACTAGCAACCCACAGGTACCAATCTGACGTTTTGGTACAAAGATTGGATACAAGAGATGAACTAGGGTTTGAGAAGATATGGTGCTGGTGAAGACGTTCATGGAGGTTGACCCCCTCCCAATGAGAGGATCGTTGGTGATGACGATGGTGATGATTTCCCCCTCCCGGAGGGAAGTTTTCCCGGCAGAACAGCTCCTCTAGAGCCCTAGATTAGTTCGGCCAAGGTTCCGCCTCGTGGCGGCGGAGTTTCGTCCCATAAGCTTGCTTATGATTTTTTCCAGGGTAAAAGCCTTCATATAGAAGAAGATGGGTACCGGAGGGCCACCAGGGGGCCCACGAGGAAGAGGGCGCGCCCAGTAGGGGTGGGCGCGCCCCCCACCCTTGTGACCAGGGTGTGGGCCCCCTGTGGTACTTCTTTCACTCATTAATTCTTATTAATTCCAAAAATGACTTCCATGGAGTTTCAGGAGCTTTGGAGCTGTGCAGAATAGATTTCCAATATTTGCTCCTTTTGCAGCCTAGAATTCCAGATGCCGGCATTCTCCCTCTTCATGATAAACCTTGTAAAATAAGAGATAATAGCCATAAGTATTTGGATATAACGTGCAGTAACAACCCATAATGCAATAAATATCAATATAAAAGCATCATGCAAAATAGACGTATCAACTCCCCCAAGCTTAGACCTCGCTTGTCCTCAAGCGGAAGCTGATACATCCATTTTGCATCATGCTTTTATATCAATATTTATTGCATTATGGGCTATTATTACAAGGTTTACCATGAAGAGGGGGAATGCCGGCAGCTGGAATTCTGGCTGGAAAAGGAGCAAACGTTGGGAACCTATTCTGCACAGCTCCAAAAATTCTTAAACTCCACGGAACTTATTTTTGGAATTAATAAAAATTACTGACCGAAAGAAACACCAGAGGGGACGAAACTCCGCCACCACGAGGCAAAACCTTGGCTAAACTAATCTAGGTCTCCGGCAGAGCTGTTATGCCGGGGAAACTTCCCTCGGGGAGGGGGAAATCATCACCATCATCATCACCAACGATCCTCTCATCCGGAGGGGGTAAATCTCCATCAACATATTCACCAGCACCATCTCCTCTCAAAACCCTAGTTCATCTCTTGTATCCAATCTTGTATCAAAACCAAAAACTGGTACCTGTGGGTTGCTAGTAGTGTTGATTACTCCTTGTAGTTGATGCTAATTGGTTTACTTGGTGGAAGATCATATGTTCAGATCCTTAATGCATATTATTACTCCTCTGATTATGAACATGAATATGCTTTGTGAGTAGTTACATTTGTTCCTTAGGACATGGGTGAAGTCTTGCTACTAGTAGTCATGTGAATTTGGTATTTGTTCGATATTTTGATGAGATGTATGTTGTCTCTCTTCTAGTGGTGTTATGTGAACGTCGACTACATGACACTTCACCATTATTTGGGCCTAGAGGAAGGCATTGGGAAGTAATAACTAGATGATGGGTTGCTAGAGTGACAGAATCTTAAACGCTAGTTTATGTGTTGCTTCGTAAGGGGCTGACTTGGATCCATATGTTTAATGTTGTGGTTAGGTTTACCTTAATACTTCTTTTGCAGTTGCGGATGCTTGCAAGAGGGGTTAATCATAAGTGGAATGCTTGTCCAAGCAAGGGCAGTACCCAAGCACCGGTCCACCCACATATCAAATTATCAAAGTACCGAACGCGAATCATATGAGCGTGATGAAATCTAGCTTGACGATAATTCCCATGTGTCCTCGGGAGCTCTTTTCTCATTATACGAAATTGTCCAGGCTTGTACTTTGCTACAAAAGGGATTGGGCCACCTTGCTCCACTTTATTTACTTTGTTTACTTGTTACTCGTTACAATTTATCTTATCACAAAACTATCTGTTACCTACAATTTCAGTGCTTGCAGAGAAAACCTTACTGAAAACTGCTTATCATTTCCTTCTGCTCCTTCTTGGGTTCGACACTCTTACTTATCGAAAGGACTACGATAGATCCCCTACACTTGTGGGTCATCAAGACTCTTTTCTGGTGCCGTTGCAGGGGAGTGTAGCGCTTTTGGTGAGTGGAACTTGGTTAGGAAACATTCATATAGTGTGCTGAAGTTTTCTGTCACTTATTACTATGGAAACTAATCCTTTGAGGGGCTTGCTCGGGGTATCTTCACCCCGACCAGAAGAGCAAAGAGTTGCTCCTCAACCTACTGAACCTACTGAAAATATTTACTTTGAGATTCCTTCGGGTATGATAGAGAAACTGCTAGCTAATCCCTTTGAAGGAGATGGAACATTGCATCCCGATTTACACCATATCTTTGTGGATGAAGTTTGTGGATTATTTAAGCTTGCAAGTATTCCCGATGATGTTTTTAAAAGGAAGGTCTTCCCTTTATCTTTGAAGGGATATGCATTGACATGGTATAGGCTATGTGATGATACGAGATCTTGAAATTATAAACGATTGAAGTTGGAATTTCACCATCCTATGCATCTTGTTCATCGTGATCGTAATTTCATATATAATTTCTGGCCTCGCGAAGGAGAAAGCATCGCTCAAGCTTGGGGGAGGCTTAAGTCAATGTTATATTCATGCCCCAATCATGAGCTGTCCAGAGAAATGATTATTCAAAATTTTTATGCTCGGATTTCTCTCAATGATCGCAACATGCTCGATACTTTCTGTGCTGGTTCTTATATGCTAAAGACTATTGAATTCAAATGTGACTTATTGGAAAGAATTAAATGCAACTCTGAAGATTGGGGTTTCGAGGATGGTAAGGAGTTAGGTATGACACCTATGTTTGATTGTGTTAAATCTTTTATGAATACCGATGCTTTTCGTGGATTTAGTGCCAAATATGGACTTGACTCTGAGATAGTAGCTTCTTTCTATGAATCTTTTGCTACTCACGTTGATCTCCCTAAGGAGAAGTGGTTTAAATATAATCCTCCCATTGAAGTAAAAGTAGTTGCACCTATTGCAGTTGAAGAAAAGACTGTCACTTATAGTGATCCTATTTTTCCTACTACTTATGTTGAGAAACCTCCTTTTCCTGTTAGGATAAAGGATCATGCTAAAACTTCGACTGTTGTTTGTAAGAGTAATTCTAGGACTTATACACCTCTTGAGAAAATCAAAGTTGAACCTAGTATTGCTATGGTTAAAGATCTCTTGGATGATGATCTAGATGGGCATGTTATTTATTTCTGTGGTGAGACTGCTAATATTGTTAGACCAGATACTAAGATACATAGACCTGTGGTAGGCATGCCTGTTATTTCTGTTAAAATAGGAGATCATTATTATCATGGTTTATGTGATATGGGTGCTAGTGCTAGTGCAACACCCTATGATTTATATAAATAAATTATGCATGATATTGCACCCGTTGAATTGGAAGGTATTGATGTTACTATCAAGCTTGCCAATAGAGATACTATTTCACCAATTGGGATCGTTAGAGACGTTGAAGTCTTGTGTGGGAAGGTTAAATATCCTGCTGATTTTCTCGTTCTTAGTTCCCCACAGGATGACTTTTGTCCCATTATTTTTGGTAGACCCTTCTTAAATACAGTTAATGCTAAGATTGATTGTGAAAAGGATACTGTTACAATTGGCTTAGAGGGTATGTCTCATGAGTTTAATTTTGCTAAGTTTCGTAGACAACCTCGGGATAGAGAACCACCTAGTAAGGATGAGATTACTGGTCTTGCTTCTATGCCGTGCCTCCTACTGATCCATTAGAACAATATTTGCTAGACCATGAAAATGATATGTTTATGAAGGAAAGAAGGGAAATAGATGAAGTGTTCCTTCAACAGGAACCTATGCTGAAACACAACCTTCCTGTTGAAATTCTTGGGGATGCCCCTCCACCCAAGGGTGATCCCGTGTTTGAACTCAAACCATTACCTGATAGTCTTAAGTATGCTTGTCTTGATGAAAAGAAAATATATCCTATTATTATTAGTGCTAAACTTTTAGAGCAAGAAGAAGAAAGATTATTGAAAACGCTGAAGAAGCACTGTGCTGTTATTGGGTATACTCTAGATGATCTCAAGGGCATTAGTCCCACATTATGTCAACACAAGATTAATTTGGAGGACAATGCCAAACCAGTTAGAGATCCCCAATGATGACTGAATCCCAAGATGAAATAAGTGGTAAGAAAGGAGATACTAAATCTCCTTGAGGTAGGTATAATCTATCCCATTGCTGATAGTGATTGGGTAAGCCCTGTCCATTGTGTTCCTAAAAAGGGAGGTATTACTGTTGTTCCTAATGATAAAGATGAATTCATCTCGCAAAGAATTATTACAGGTGATAGGATGGTAATTGATTTCCGTAAATTAAATAAAGCTACTAAGAAAGATCATTACCCTTTACCTTTTATTGATCAAATGCTAGAAAGATTATCCAAAGACACACATTTCTGCTTTCTAGATGGTTATTCTGGTTTCTCTCAAATACCTGTATCAGCGAAGGATCAATCTAAAACTACTTTTACTTGCCCTTTCGGTACTTTTGCTTACATACGTATGCCTTTTGATTTATGTAATGCACCTGCTACGTTTCAAAGATGCATGATGGCTATATTCTTTGACTTTTGGTGAAAAGAGTTGTGAGGTATTCATGGATGACTTTTCCGTTTATGGATCCTCTTTTGATGATTGCTTGAGAAACCTTGATCGAGTTTTGTAGAAATGTGAAGACACTAGTCTCGTCTTGAATTGGGAAAAGTGCCACTTTATGGTTAATGAAGTCCTTGTCTTGAGGCATAAGATTTCTGAGAGAGGTATTGAAGTTGATAAAGCCAAAGTTGATGCTATTGAAAAGATGCCATGTCCCAAGGACATAAAAGGTATAAGAAGTTTCCTTGGTCATGCCTGTTTTTATAGGAGGTTCATTAAGGACTTTTCTAAAATGTCTAGGCCTCTGACCAATCTATTGCAAAAAGATATTCCGTTTGTCTTTGATGATGATTGTGTAGAAGCATTTGAAATACTTAAGAAAGCTTTGATCACTGCACCTATTGTTTAGCCACCTGATTGGAATTTACCCTTTGAAATTATGTGTGATGCTAGTGATTATGGTATAGGTGCTGTTCTAGGGCAAAGAGTTGATAAGAAATTGAATGTTATCCAGTATGCTAGTGTTGGGGAACGTAGTAATTTCAAAAAAAATCCTACGCACACGCAAGATCATTGTGATGCATAGCAACGAGAGGGGAGAGTGTTGTCCACATACCCTCGTAGACCGAAAGAGGAAGTATTAGAACAACACGGTTGATGTAGTCGTACGTCTTCACGATCCGACCAATCCAAGTACCGAACGTACGGCACCTCCGAGTTCAGCACACGTTCAGCTTGATGATGATCCCCGGACTCTGATCCAGCAGGGTGTCGGGGATGAGTTCCGTCAGCACGACGACGTGGTGACAATGATGATGTTCTACCGACGCAGGGCTTCGCCTAAGCACCGCAACGATATGACCGAGGTGGAATATGGTGGAGGGGGGCACCGCACACGGCTAAGGAACGATCACGAAGATCAACTTGTGTGTCATTGAGTTCCCCCCTCCTCTGTATATAAAGGGGGGAAGGAGGAGGGGGCCGGCCAAGGGGGTGGCGCGCCCTAGGAGGGGGAAACCTACTCCAAGTAGGTTTGCCCCTCCCTTTCCTAGTCCAAGAAGGAGGGGAAGGAAGGAGTGGGAGAGGGGAAAGGCAAGGGGGGCGCCGCCCCCCCTTCCTTGTCCTATTCGGACTCAAGGGGAGGGGGCGCGCCTCTTGCCCTAGCCGGCCCCTCTCTCTCTCCACTAGGGCCCAACAAGGCCCATTAGTTCCCCCGGGGGGGGGGGTTCCGGTAACCCCCGGTACTGCGATATATATCCGATAACCCCCGGAACTTTTCCGGTGTCCGAATATAGTCGTCCGATATATCAATCTTTATGTGTCGACCATTTTGAGACTCCTCGTCATGTCCGTAATCTCATCCGGGACTCTGAACAAGCTTCCGTACATCAAAACTTATAAACTCATAATAAAACTGTCATCGTAACGTTAAGCGTGCGGACCCTACGGGTTCAAGAACTATGTAGACATGACCTAGAACTGTTTCCGGTCAATAACCAATACCGGAACCTGGATGCTCATATTGTCTCCTACATATTCTATGAAGATCTTTATCGGTCAAACCGCATAACAACATACGTTGTTCCCTTTGTCATCAGTATGTTACTTGCCCGAGATTCGATCGTCGGTATCTCAATACCTAGTTCAATCTCGTTACTGGCAAGTCTCTTTACTCGTTCCGTAATACATCATCCCACAACTAACTAATTAGTTGCAATGCTTGCAAGGCTTATAGTGATGTCCAATACCGAGTGGGCCCAGAGATACCTCTCCGATAATTGGAGTGAGAAATCCTAATCTCGAAATACGCCAACCCAACATGTACCTTCGGAGACACCTGTAGAGCTCCTTTATAATCACCCAGTTACGTTGTGACGTTTAGTAGCACACAAAGTGTTCCTCCGGTAAACGGGAGTTGCATAATCTCATAGTCATAGGAACATGTATAAGTCATGAAGAAAGCAATAGCAACATACTAAACGATCAAGTGCTAAGCTAACATAATGGGTCAAGTCAATCACATAATTCTCCTAATGATGTGATCCCATTAATCAAATGACAACTCTTTTGTCCATGGCTAGGAAACTTAACCATCTTTGATTCACGAGCTAGTCAAGTAGAGGCATACTAGTGACACTATGTTTGTTTATGTATTAACACATGTATTATGTTTCTAGTTAATAGAATTCTAGCATGAATAATAAACATTTATCATGATATAAGGAAATAAATAATAACTTTATTATTGCCTCTAGGGCATATTTCCTTCAGTCTCCCACTTGCACTAGAGTCAATAATCTAGTTCACATCAGCATGTGATTCAACACCAATATTCACATCTGTATGTGATTAATACCCATAGTTCACATCGTCATGTGATCAACACCCAAAGGGTTTATTAGAGTCAATAATCTAGTTCACATCACTATGTTATTAACACCCAAAAGAGTACTAAGGTATGATCATGTTTTGCTCGTGAGAGAAGTTTAGTCAACGGGTCTGTCACATTCAGAGCCGTATGTATTTTGCAAATAATCTATCTCTACAATGCTCTGCATGGACTACTCTAGCTTATTGCTCCCACTTTCAATATGTATCCAGATTGAGACTTAGAGTAATATGGATTAGTGTAAAAGTTTGCATCAATTTAACTCTTTACGACGAACTCTTTTATCACCTCCATAATCGAGAAACATCTCCTTAGTTCTCACTAAGGATTTTCTTGACCGTTGTCCAGTGATCAACTATTAGATCAAAATTGTATTCCGTTGCCAAACACAGAGCAAGGTATACAATAGGTCTGGTACACAGCATAGCATACTTTATAGAACCTATGACAGAGGCATAGGGAATGATTTTTCATTCTATTTCTATTTTCTGCCATGGTCGGGTTTTGAGTCTTACTCAACTTTACACCTTGTAATACAGACAAGAATTCCTCCTTTGACTAATCCATTTTGAACTATTTCAAAATCTTATCAAGCTATGTACTCATGGAAAAAACTTATCAAGTGTCTTGATGTATCTATATAGATCTTGATGCTCAATGTGTAAGCAGCTTCAACGAGGTCTTACTTTGAAAAACTCTTATTCAAGTATCCTTTCATGCTATCTAGAATTTCTATATCATTTCCAATCAACAATATGTCAGCCACATATAATATTAGAAATTCTACAGAGCTCCCACTCACCTTTTTGTAAATACATGCTTCTCAAAAAGTCTGTATAAAACCATATGCTTTGATCAACTCATCGAAGCGTATATTCCAACTCCGAGATGCTTGCACCAGTCCATTGATGGATCGCTGGAGCTTGCACATTTTCTTAGCACCTTTAGGATTAACAAAACCTTCTGGTTGCATCATATACAACTCTTCTTTAAAAAATCCATTAAGGAATGCAGTTTTGACATCCATTTGCCAGATTTCATAAAATGTGGCAATTGCTAACATGATTCAGACAGACTTAAGCATCGATACGACACCTTGAACTTGTCGAAAACCTTTCGCAACAAGTCGAGCTTAGTAGATAGTAACACTACTATCAGTGTCCGTCTTCCTCTTAAAGATCCATTTATTTAACATGGCTTGCTGATCATCGAGCAAGTCAATCAAAGTCCATACTTTGTTCTCATACATGGATCATATCTAAGATTTTATGGCCTCAAGCCATTTCACGGAATCTGGGCTCATCATCGCTTCCTCATAGTTCATAGGTTTATCATGGTCTAGTAACATGACTTCCAGAATAGGATTACCGTACCACACTGGCACGAACCATACTCTGGAATACCTACGAGGTTCTGTAGTAACTTGATTTGAAGTTTCATGATCATCATCATTAGCTTCCTCGCTAATCGGTGTAGCAATCACTGGAATTGATTTCTGTGATGAACAACTTTCCAATTTAGGAGAAGGTACAATTACCTCATCAAGTTCTACTTTCCTCCCACTCACTTCTTTCGAGAGAAACTCCTTCTCTAGAAAGGATCCATTCTTAGCAATGAATGTTTTGCCTTCGGATATGTGAAAGAAGGTGTATCCAAAAGTTTCCTTTGGGTATTCTATGAAGACGCACTTCTCCGATTTGGGTTCGAGCTTATCAGGTTGAAAACCTTTTTCATATAAGCATCGCACCTCCAAACTTTCAGAAACGAAAACTTAGGTTTACTGCTAAACCATAGTTCATATGGTGTCATCTCAATGGATTTAGATGGTGCCCTATTAAACGTGAATGCAACTGTCTCTAATGCATAACCCCAAAACGATAGTGGTAAATCGATAAGAGACATCATAGATCGCACCATATCTAGTAAAGTACGATTACGACGTTAGGACACACCATTACATTGTGGTGTTCCAGGTGGCGTGAGTTGTGAAACTATTTCACATTGTTTCAAATGAAGACCAAACTCGTAACTCAAATATTTGTCTCCATAATCAGATCGTAGAAACTTTATTTTTCTTGTACGATGATTTTCCACTTCACTCTGAAATTGATTGAACTTTTCAAATGTTTCAGACTTATGTTTCATCAAGTAGATACACCCATATCTGCTCAAATCATCTGTGAAGGTCAGAAAATAATGATACACGCCGCGAGCCTTAACACTCATTGGATCGCATACATCGGTATGTATTATTTCCAATAAGTCAATAGCTCTTTCCATTGTTCCGGAGAACGGAGTTTTAGTCATCTTGCCCAAAAGGCACGGCTCGCAAGCATCAAATGATTCATAACCAAGTGATTCCGAAAATCCATGTTTATGGAGTTTCTTCATGCGCTTTACACCGATATGACCCAAACGGCAGTGCCACAAATAAGTTGCACTATCATTATTAACTTTGCATCTTTTGGCATCAATATTATGAATATGTGTATCACTACGATCGAGATCCAACAAATTATTTTCATTGGGTGTATGACCATCGAAGGTATTATTCATGTAAACAGAACAACAATTATTCTTTGACTTTAAATGAATAACCATATCACAATAAACATGACCAAATCATATTCATGTTCAACGCAAACGCCAAATAACATTTATTTAGGTTTAACACTAATCCCGAAAGTATAGGGAGTGTGCGATGATGATCATATCAATCTTGGAACCACTTCCAATACACATCGTTACTTCACCCTCAACTAGTCTTTGTTTATTCTGTAACTCATGTTTTGAGTCACTAATTTTTAGCAACTGAACAAGTATCAAATACTCAGGGGCTACTATAAACACTAGTAAGGTACACATCAATAACGTATATATGAAATATACCCTTGTTTACTCTGCCATCCTTCTTATCCACCAAATATTCAGGGTATTTCCGTTTCTAGTGACAATTTCCTTTGAAGTGTAAGCACTCAGTTTCAGGCTTTGGTTAAGCTTTGGGCTTCTTCGTGGGAGTGACAACTTGCTTGTCATTCTACTTAAGTTCCCCTTTCTCTCCCTTTGCCCTTTTCTTGAAACTAGTGATCTTGTCAACCATCAACACTTGATGCTCTTTCTTGATTTCTACCTTCGTCGATTTCAACATCACGAAGAGCTTGGGAATCATTTTTGTCATCCCTTGCATACTATAGTTCATCACAAAGTTCTACTAACTTGGTGATGGTGACTAGAGAACTTTGTCAATCACTATCTTATATTGAAGAGTAACTCCCACTTGATTCAAGCGATTGTAGTACCCAGACAATTTGAGCACATGCTCACTAGTTGAGCGATTCTCCTCCATCTTTTAGCCATAGAACTTGTTGGAGACTTCATATCTCTCAACTCGGGTATTTGCTTGAAATATTAACTTCAACTCATGGAACATCTCATATGGTCCATGACGTTCAAAACGTCTTTGAAGTCCCGATTCTAAGCCGTTAAGCATGGTGCACTAAACTATCAAGTAGTCATCATATTGAGCTAGCCAAACATTCATAACATCTTCATCTGGTCCTGCAATAGGTCTGTCACCTAGCGGTGCATCAAGGACATAATTCTTCTATGCAGCAATGAGGATAAACCTCAGATTACGAACCAAGTCCGCATCATTGCTCCTAACATTTTTCAACTTAGTTTTCTCTAGGGACACATATAAAAACCTAGGGAAGCAAAAACATAGGGAAGCAACAACGCGAGCTATTGATCTACAACATAATTTGCAAAATACTACCAGGACTAAGTTCATGATAAATTAAAGTTCAATTAATCATATTACTTAAGAACTCCCACTTAGACAGACATCTCTCTAGTCATCTAAGTGATCACGTGATCCAAATCAACTAAACCATATCCGATCATCACGTGAGGTGGAGTAGTTTTCAATGGTGAACATCACTATGTTGATCATATCTACTATATGATTCACGTTCAATCTTTCGGTCTCCATGTTCTGAGGCCATATCTGTATATGCTAGGCTAGTCAAGTTTAACCTGAGTATTCCGCGTGTGCAACTGTTTTGCACCCATTGTATTTGAACGTAGAGCCTATCACACCCGATCATCACGTGGTGTCTCAGCACGAAGAACTTTTGCAACAGTGCATACTCAGGGAGAAGACTTCTTGATAATTTAGTGATAGATCATCTTAAAATGCTACCGTCAATCAAAGCAAGATAAGATGCATAAAGGATAAACATCACATGCAATCAATATAACTGATATGATATGGCCATCATCATCTTGTGCTTGTGATCTCCATCTCCGAAGCACCACCGTGATCACCATCATCACCGGCGCGACACCTTTATCTCCATCGTAGCATCATTGTCGTTACGCCATCTATTGCTTCTACGACTATCACTACTGCTTAGTGATAAAGTAAAGCAATTACAGGGCGTTTGCATTTCATACAATAAAGCGACAACCATATGGCTCCTGCCAGTTGCCGATAACTTCAGTTACAAAACATGATCATCTCATACAATAAAATATAGCATCACGTCTTGATCATATCACATCACAACATGCCCTGCAAAAACAAGTTAGACGCCCTCTACTTTGTTGTTACAAATTTTACGTGGTTGCTACGGGCTGAGCAAGAACTGTTCTTACCCACGCATCAAAACCACAACGATAGTTCGTCAAGTTAGTGTTGTATTAACCTTCGCAAGGACCAGGCGTAGCCGCACTCGGTTCAACTAAAGTTGGAGAAACAGACACCCGCCAGCCACCTGTGTGCAAAGCACTTCGGTAGAACCAGTCTCGTGTAAGCGTACGTGTAATGTCGGTCCGGGCCGCTACATCCAACAATACCGCCGAACCAAAGTATGACATGCTGGTAAGTAGTATGACTTGTATCGCCCACAACTCACTTGTGTTCTACTCATGCATATGACATCTACGCATAAAACCTGGCTCGGATGCCACTTTTGGGGAACATAGTAATTTCAAAAAATTTCCTACGCACATGCAAGATCATGGTGATGCATAGCAACGAGAGGGGAGAGTGTTGTCCACATACCCTCGTAGACCAAAAGCGTAAGTGTTAGAATAACGCGGTTGATGTAGTCGTACGTCTTCACGATCCGACCGATCCAAGTACCGAACGTACGACACCTCCGAGTTCAGCACACGTTCAGCTTGATGACGATCCCTAAACTCCGATCCAGCAGGGTGTCGGGGATGAGTTCCGTCAGCGTGACGGCATGGTGACGATGATGATGTTCTACCGTCGCAGGGCTTCACCTAAGCACCGCAGCGATATGACCAAAGTGGAATATGGTGGAGGGGGGCACCGCACACGGCTAAGGAACGATCACGAAGATCAACTAGTGTGTCATGGGGTGCCCCCCTCCTCCGTATATAAAGGGAGGAAGGAGGAGGGGGCCAGCCAAGGGGGTGGCGCGCCCTAGGAGGGGGAAACCTACTCCAAGTACGTTTGCCCCTCCCTTTCCTAGTCCAAGAAGGAGGGGAAAGGCAAGGGGGGCGGCACCCCCTTCCTTGTCCTATTCGGACTCAAGGGGAGGGGGCGCGCCTCTTGCCGTGGCCGGCCCCTCTCTCTCTCCACTAGGGCCCAACAAGGCCCATTAGTTCCTGGGGGGGTTCCGGTAACCCCCGGTACTCCGATATATATCCGATAACCCCCGGAACTTTTATGGTATCCGAATATAGTCGTCTAGTATATCAATATTTATGTCTCGACCATTTCGAGACTCCTCGTCATGTCCGTAATCACATCCGGGACTCCAAACAACCTTCGGTACATCAAAACTTATAAACTCATAATAAAACTATCATCGTAACGTTAAGCGTGCGGACCCTACGGGTTCGAGAAATATGTAGACTTGACCTAAAACTGTTTCCGATCAATAACAAATAGCGGAACCTGGATGCTCATATTGGCTCCTACATATTCTACGAAGATCTTTATCGGTCAAGCCGCATAACAACATACGTTGTTCCCTTTGTCATCGGTATGTTACTTGCCCGAGATTCGATCGTTGGTATCTCAATATCAAGTTCAATCTCGTTACTGGCAAGTCTCTTTACTCGTTCCATAATACATCATCCCACAACTAACTAATTAGTTGCAATGCTTGCAAGGCTTATAGTGATGTGCAATACCGAGTGGGCCCAGAGATACCTCTCCGACAATCGGAGTGACAAATCATAATCTCGAAATACACCAACCCAACATGTACCTTCGGAAACACCTGTAGAGCTCATTTATAATCACCCAGTTACGTTGTGACGTTTGGTAGCACATAAAGTGTTCCTCCGGTAAACGGGAGTTGCATAATCTCATAGTCATAGGAACATGTATAAGTCATGAAGAAAGCAATAGCAACATACTAAATGATCAAGTGCTAAGCTAACGGAATGGGTCAAGGCAATCACATCATTCTCCTAATGATGTGATCCCATTAATCAAATGACAACTCTTTTGTCCATGGGTAGGAAACTTAACCATCTTTGATTCACGAGCTAGTCAAGTAGAGTCATACTAGTGACACTTTGTTTGTCTATGTATTCACACATGTATTATGTTTCCAGTTAATACAATTCTAGCATGAATAATAAATATTTATCATGATATAAGGAAATAAATAATAACTTTATTATTGCCTCTAAGGAATATTTCCTTCAGCTAGTAAGACTCTTGGTCTGCCCAGAGAAATTATGCTACTACTGAAAAAGAGTTCTTAGCAGTTGTGTTTGCATGTGATAAGTTTAGACCTTATATTGTTGGTTCCAAAGTTACTATTCACACTGATCATGCTGCTATTAAATATCTTATGGAAAAGAAAGATGATAAGCCTAGACTCATTAGATGGGTTCTCTTGCTCCAAGAATTTGATTTGCATATTATTGATAGAAAGGGAGCTGAGAACCCCATTGCAGACAACTTGTCTAGGTTAGAGAATGTTCTTGATGACCCACTGCCTATTGATGATTGCTTTCCCGATGAACATTTAGTGGTCATTAATGCTTCTCGTACTGCTCCTTGGTATGCTGATTATGCTAATTACATTGTTGCTAAATTTATACCTCCTAGTTTCACATACCAGCAAAACAAAAAGTTCTTTTATGATTTAAGACATTACTTCTGGGATGACCCACACCTCTATAAAGAAGGAGTAGATGGTGTTATTAGATGTTGTGTACCTGAGCATGAACAGGAACAGATCCTACACAAGTGTCACTCTGAATCATATGAAGGACACCACGCTGGAGATAGAACTGCACATAAGGTATTGCAATCCGGTTTTTATTGGCCTACTCTCTTCAAAGATGCTCGTAAGTTTGTCTTATCTTGTGATGAATGTCAAAGAGTCGGTAATATTAGTAGACGTCAAGAAATGCCTATGAATTATTCTCTTGTTATTGAACCGTTTGATGTTTGGGGCTTTGATTATATGGCACCTTTTCCTGCCTCTAATGGTTATACACATATTTTAGTTGTTGTTGATTACGTTACTAAGTGGGTAGAAGCTATTCCAGCTAGTAGTGCTGATCATAACACTTCTATTAAAATGCTTAAACAAGTTATTTTTCCGAGGTTTGGAGTCCCTAGATAACTTATGATTGATGGTGGTTCACATTTTATTCATGGTGCTTTCTGTAAGATGCTTGCTAAGTATGATGTTAATCATAGAATCGCATCTCCCTATCACCCGCAATCTAGTGGTCAAGTAGAGTTGAGCAATAGAGAGCTCAAATTAATTTTGCAAAAGACTATGAATAGATCTAGAAAGAATTGGTCCAAAAAACTTGATGATGCATTATGGGCCTATAGAACTGCATACAAAAATCCTATGGGTATGTCTCTATATAAGATGGTTTATGGAAAAGCTTGTCATTTACCTCTTGAACTTGAACATAAAGCATATTGGGCTATTAAAGAGCTCAACTATGACTTCAGACTTGCCGGTGAGAAGAGGTTATTTGATATTAGCTCACTTGATGAATGGAGAACCCAAGCCTATGAGAATGCCAAGCTATTCAAAGAAAAAGTCAAACACTGGCATGATAAAAGGATACAAAAGCATGAGTTTAACGTAGGTGATTATGTGTTATTATTCAACTCTCATTTAAGATTTTTTGGAGCAAAATTTCTCTCTAAATGGGAAGGTCCTTACGTTATCGAGGAGCTCTACTGTTCCGGTGCCATAAAAATCAACAACTTCGAAGGCACAAGTCGGAGGGTGGCGAACGGTCAAAGAATTAAACGTTATATCTCAGGTAATCCTATCAATGTTGAAACTAATATTATTGAAACCGTAACCCCGTAGGAATACATAAGGGACACCTTCCAGAATGTTCCAGACTCCGAAAAGGAATATGTATGTGGTACGATAAGTAAACCAACTCCAAAACAATTCTAATGGCAATTTTTATCAGTTTTGGAATATTTAAGAATTTTAGAAAGAAAGTAGTCCGAGAAGGACACGAGGCCTCCACGAGGTTGGAGGGCGGGCCCAACCTTACTGGGCGTGCCCCCTATCTCGTAGCCACCTCGTGTGCCTCCCGGACTCCGTTTTCTTGCACGTTACATTATTTGGTCGGCAAAAATTCATTATATAAACTCTCGAAGGTTTTGACCACCGTATCATCCAAATATCCTCTATTTTCGTTTCGAGCTGTTTCTGTTACAGATCTAGAGCTCCCAAGGACAAGTTTTCCGAGAGGGTTATCAAACCCTATCTCGCGGAGGTGCTGTAGCACCCTCAAACCATTGAGATGCATGAGGGGGTGCTGCACATCCGCGATGCGGAGGGACCAAGGCGTACCGGAAGCGTGGAGACAAAGATCAAAGCGGTGGAGCAGCAAGTTTTCAAGGGCCAAGGGATGGTGGAGCGTGGACTCAACGCCAACCAGACGATGATCACGGAGTTCACCAACAACCACAAGCTAGATGCCAAAGTCATTGGGGAGACCATCTTCGAGCTTCAAGAGAAAATCGAGCACCTCCAAGCCCAGACCTATGACCTGCAAAACCAGAACTGTGAGTATGAATAGAGATTCAAGAGGATGAGTTTGGCTGCAGATTTAAGGATGCCGGGGGCTCGATCATCCTTCTATGATGGTGAGCCTATGCCTTGGAAGATGCACGACAAGCCTACATCATCAGCAACTCCTACTTCACCACCTCCGAGGACATAATCACAT
Source organism: Triticum dicoccoides (assembly GCF_002162155.2). Classification (NCBI taxonomy): domain Eukaryota; kingdom Viridiplantae; phylum Streptophyta; class Magnoliopsida; order Poales; family Poaceae; genus Triticum; species Triticum dicoccoides. The sequence goes on along the minus strand of NC_041381.1, from coordinate 107,604,520 downwards.
TGGTATGGGCACTCCCCTTGGCAACTACCAAGCTTGGGGGAGGTGCCCCAGTATCGTATCACCATCACACTCCTATCTTTACTGTTTCATTTAGTTCGATCCTTTTAGTAGTATCTTGATCTAGTAGATTGGAATTTTGGTATCAAGTAGTTTTGAGTTTTGCTTTGTGATCTCTTTATGTAATCGAGTCCGTGAGCTATCTATAATAAAGATTAGTGTTGAGTCAAGGGCTTTGTTTTTGCTATGATCTTGAGGAAGTAGAAAGAATAAAAGAGTTCATATTGATTGAGGTAGTCCCGGACTAGGGGGTGTCCGGATAGCCAAACTATCATCATCGGCCGGACTCCAAGACTATGAAGATACAAGATTGAAGACTTCGTCCTGTGTCCAGATGGGACTTTCCTTGGCGTGGAAGGCAAGCTTGGCGATACGGATATGTAGATCTCCTACCATTGTAACCGACTCTGTGTAACCCTAGCCCTCTCCGGTGTCTATATAAACTGGATGGCTTTAGTCATAGGACGAAGAACAGTCATACCATAGGCTAGCTTCTAGGGTTTAGCCTCCTTGATCTCGTGGTAGATCTACTCTTGTAACCCACATCATCAATATTAATCAAGCAGGACGTAGGGTTTTACCTCCATCAAGAGGGCTCGAACCTGGGTAAAAACATCGTGCCCCTCGTCTCCTGTTACCATCCGCCTAGACGCACAGATCGGGACCCCCTACCCGAGATCTGCCGGTTTTGACACCGACATTGGTGCTTTCATTGAGAGTTCCTCTGTGCCGTCGCGATCAGGAAGGATGCCTTTTCCCATCTTTAAAGATGGCACCGTCGTCAAGAGAGCTTTGGCTGCCGGCCAAACTATCCGGCTAGGTGGTTTTCTTATGACCGCCTGTCCGGCCACCGCTACGACGATGACCTCTCAGGTCATCAAAAGCGATCTTCACGTCAGCTCAGAATTTGCCGAGCAGTTAGATCCGATTGAGCTCTCCTCTGTAAACGAGCTCTTGGATGGCATCGCCGCCCTGGGAGTCGCTACAGACTACGATCAGATTGGGCTTAAAACCGATCTGAGAGAGATTAACTCTCCTCAGGCTACCCACCATGTTGTTGTGGTAGAGGAACAATGCGGCAACCCTTCTTCTACGTTGAAAACCAACTATGTCCGAATTCCCGATCCCTCCAAGCCAGATTCCCGCGGAGGGACGGACGCTAATCAAATACTGAACTTAGAGTCAGGCATCAGACTAGATTCATTGGAAAGCATCCAGCAAGTCAAGCTTCCAAATCCGGAAACTTCTTGGCCTTTGAGCCTCAGATCGGGCGGAGTTCCGAACTTGACTACAACCCTAGTCCGAAGTAAAAGGGTGCGCCATACTCAAGCACCTGGGTTAAAAACAAAAAAGCAAAAAACCCCTAAAGGGCATGGAACCGTACTGGAGGGCTGGCTCAATGGACCCTGCAAAATCCACAGTACGGAGGGCGCCACTCCAACACACAGCCTTCGAGCATGTTGGATACTACGGCAGGTGGCCAAAAGTGGCGAAGGCTTTTTAGCCCTGGGCAAACAGCCCAGCAGTACCGGTACGGTATTAACAGTCTTCGAGACTTTCGCATCAAATAACATGCGAAAACGAACAATCTGCAGCCTCGCCGAAGTCTACCAAGTAGCAACAGCAAATCCATGGAGTGACACGGCTATCACCTTCAACGCCAGCGACGAACCTAAATTCCGAACAGCTAGAGCAGCAGCCGCATTGGTCCTCAGTCCGATAGTGGACGACTTTCGCCTTACCAAGGTACTCATGGATGGCGGCAGCGGATTAAACCTCATCTATGAGGAAACCCTTCAAAAAATGGATATTGACTAGAGCCGCATTGAGCGAAGCAGCACAACCTTCAGGGGGATAATCCCTAGTCGAGAAGTACACTGCACAGGAAAAATCACACTCGATGTAGTGTTCGGCTCACCGGACAATTACTGGTCCGAAGAGGTCACGTTCCAGGTGGCCCCATTCGGCAGCGGATATCACGCCCTGTTAGTGCGGGAGGCATTCACAATCTTCCAAGCTATACCCCATTACGGGTACATGAAGCTTAAAATGCCCGGCCTCAATGGAATCATCACTCTGGCCAATGATCCAGATATTGCACTCCGCGCCGAAAATAAGACAGCCACATTAGCCCTAGAGGCACTATCCGAAGCCCTAGCGGCAGAGGAACTAACTGCGCTCCGCTCCACGGTGGATAGGGACGACGTGATACTCGACAAGAGGTCCAAGTCCACCTCTATTAAACCATCAGACGAAATAGTCAAATTCCAGGTCCATCCAACCGACCCCACAAAGACGGCCTCCATTCGGGCACAATTAAATCCCGATGTCGAAGCCGCACTACAAGAATTCTTTCGGGAAAATTGGGACATTTTCGCCTGGCACCCCTCAGACATGCCAGGAATCCCACGCAGACTGGCAGAGCACAGCCTAAATATCCTAAAAGGATTCAAGCCTGTCAAACAGGCTCTTCGGCGATTTTCCGAACCAAAAAGACAGGCAATGGGAGAGGAGCTAGCCAAAGTCTTAGAAGTCGGATTCATCAGAGACATCAAACATCCGGACTAGCTAGCCAATCTAGTAACGGTACCAAAAAAAGGACAAATCCTGGCGCCTTTGTGTCGATTTCAAAGACCTTAACAAGGCTTGCCCAAAGGACCCCTTCCCTCTCCCCCACATCGACCAAATCATCGACGCTACCGCAGGGCACGATTCATTGTGCTTCCTCGACGCATACTCCGGATACCATCAAATCAAGATGGCGGAAAAAGACCAGGCTGCAACAGCATTTATTACTCCATATGGACCATTCTGCTTCAACACAATGCCCTTCGGACTCAAAAACGCCGGTGCAACATATCAGCGCATGATTCAGACATGTCTGGCTACCCAGATAGGTAAAACAGTCGAGGCATATGCAGACAATGTGGTCGTCAAGACCAAACACGTCGAAACTCTAGTAGACGACTTGAGGGTGACATTCGACAACCTCCGAGCATATGACATTAAGCTCAACCCGTAAAAATGTGTTTTCGGCGTACCAGCCGGAAAGCTCTTGGGCTTCATTGTATCCGGTAGAGGAACTGAAGCAAACCCAGCCAAGATCCGAGCTCTGTCACAATTGGATATCCCAAAAGACCTCAAGAAAATACAAAAGCTAACTGGATGCGTGGCGGCTCTAAGCCGCTTCATCTCCCATTTGGGAGAAAAGGCACTGCCCCTTTATCGCCTCCTCCGGCGCACCAAACGCTTCGAATGGACGGATGCCGCCACGGCCGGACTCGAAGAAATTAAAGTTGTATTGGCAACAAATCCGGTCCTGGCCGCGCCCAACCTGGGCGAACCAATGCTATTATATATCACGGCCACACATCAAGTTGTCACCGCGGTACTCGTCGTCGAACCAGAAACAGAAGGACACAAATTCCCTCTTCAAAAACCAGTGTACTATGTATCCATTGTCTTGACTCCATGCAAGTCCCGATACCCACATTATCAAAAGATAGCGTATGCGGTGTTCATGGCATCCCAGAAGCTGCGACACTACTTTCAAGAGTGTTCCATAACAGTGGCCTCTGAAGTACCTCTCAACGATATTATAAACAATCGCGACGCAACGGGCAGGATTGCAAAATGGGCCATTGAGCTCTTACCATTTGACATAACCTACAAACCACGGCAGGCTATAAAGTCGCAAGTCATGGCTGACTTCATCGCCGAATGGACCGAAGCCGAACTCCATAAAGAGTACGGCGCATACTCCAATTGGATCATGCATTTCGACGGCTCCAAGATGTTGGCGGGCTTGGGGGCTGGCATCGTCTTGACGTCCCCAACCGGAGACACAGTCCAATTTGTACTTCAAATAATGTACATGGACTCCAACAACGCAGCCGAATACGAGGCCCTTCTACATGGCCTCCGGATGGCAATCTCCATGGGTATTCAACGCCTAGAGGTGCGCGGGGATTCAAACCTCGCAATATCCCAAATAAATGGAGACTTTGACGCCAAGGATCCGAAAATGGCAGCCTACCGTAACGTTGTGCTAAAAATTTCAGCTCGGTTCGAGGGACTCGAATTCCACCATGTAGCCCGGGACAATAACCAGGCAGCAGACGTGTTGGCACGCATTGGCGCAAAATGCGATGCCGCCCCTTCGAACATCTTCCTGGAACGACTTTTCAAGCCATCCGTATCATGGGCAGAGGAGTCCAGACATAACAATCCGGAACGAGCTGCATCACCTAACTCAGACGATTCTGACATGTCGGTGGCTCAGCCAATGAACTAACACATTCAGCCCACGAAATAATGGCAGTAATTGCCACGTGGACGGAACCATTCCTAGCCTACTTACTGAGGCAGGAACTCCCCGAAGACCAAAATGAGGCCCGCTGCATAGTTCGGCGATCTAAAGCCTACAAAGTCCATGAGGGAGAACTTTATAAGAAAAGCACAACAGGAGTCCTTCAAAGGTGTATCTCCGAAGAGGAAGGGCGAAATCTTCTGGCCGAAATTCACGTCGGACTCGGCGGGCACCACGCCGCAGCCCGGGCAGACGCTCAGGACTTAGTCCAACGATGCGTCGGTTGCCAGCTCTTTGCTAATCAGAGCCACATGCCACCCACCACCCTCAAAACTATACCCATCACCTCGTCGTTCGCGGTCTGGGGGCTTGACATGGTAGGACCCCTTAAAGGGGGAACCCACAAGCACAAATACTTATTGGTCATGGTGGACAAATTCACCAAATGGATAGAGGCCAAGCCGGTTAAAACAGCAGAATCCGGACCTGTGATAGACTTCATATCCAGGGTAGTACACCATTTCGGTGTCCCCCACAGCATCATCACTGATAACGGCATGAACTTCATGGCCGACGAGGTTAAACTCTGGTGCAAGAACATGGGCATCAAGCTCAACTATGCTTCAGTCTATCACCCTCAAACTAATGGTCAAGTGGAACGAGCAAATGGTCTAATCATGAGCGGCATCAAACCCAGATTAGTGCGGTCCCTCACGGAATCTAACACACACTGGGTAGAGGAGCTCGACTCCGTACTCTGGGGGCTGCGGACCATGCCAAACCGCACAACCGGATTCACACCATTTTTTATGGTCTACGGCGCCGAGGCAGTTTTGCCCTGTGACATAATTCATGACTCACCTCGCGTGCGCATGTACGAGAAAAGAGAAGCCGAGTTAGATCGGCATGACAGTTTGGACGCCTTGGAGGAGGAGCGCGACGTGGCAAAATCCCGTTCCGCATTCTATCAACAGCAGGCTCGAAGATATCAAAGCAGAGAAGTACGGGCCAAAATTTACAATGTTGGCGAGCTAGTTCTACGCCTGCCGGACAAGAAAAAGGATAAACTTACGCCCAAATGGGAAGGTCCCTTCATCATCGACCAAGTCCTTACCGGCGGTGCATAACATCTACGCAAAGCATCTGACAACCGACTCGAGCCAAACCCATGGAACGCAGCCTATCTTCGAAGATTTTACGCCTAGCGCCGGACTCAGGGTTCGTCTCCTTTCTCCGTCCACCTTTGATACTTTTTCGCTGTTTGGGTTTTCCCTCCTCTCTCCTCCCTTTTTTCATCACAACCGTCGTGAGGGCTGACCTGCGTTCTGTTCGCACTCACTCGATGTGCTATTCGCACTCGTTATACCTGGGGGCTTCTTTAACAGAAGCTTATTTATATGTGTTTCATGCCCAACACATGTGTCACACTTCCACATGTACCTTTTGATCACCATTGTATGCATCGATATGACTTATGTTTTGGCCAAGCTGGGTTGCCTGGCTCCTGTGCTTACCCCTACGTTCCCGATTGTTCGGCTAGGAGGTAAAGGGAGCACCTTTGCGATTGTTACTGCCGGGTCAGCCAGATGTGTACCTCAGACTGGGTGAAGCCGAAGGCTAGCGTTCTTAAGGGGATATTCGGTCGGTGACCTAAAAGATGATTTATTACTTACTTATTTATCAGCCCCCAGATGTTTTTCTGCTTTTCGCAGTCCGGACATGCACTTCAGGGCATGCCTCCCAGGGAAAGGAACCCTTAACGGAACTATTCTCCCTGGAAGATGTTTCTTACTAACCATGTAATATAACATAGCTAGTTGGGCACTTGTCGGATAAAGCATTCATGACCCCTACGCCTTGTCTCCATGCGTGCCCCGGTTTTTATATATATATACAAAACCGTGAGGGTATTCGGACACACTCCGGACTGTTGGGTCCCGAGGTCGAAGCGAAAAGGTCCGTAGAGACAAACGATCTACAGTCCGGCTAGAAGGCATTTTTACATGTCATTTTACAATTACATCATCAAACTGACTGATTGTACTCCTCCTCAATCCCATCTAACAGGCTGTCTAATTTACAGTCCTGTTGGGAAAGTTTCCCGGCCAACTCTACTTGGCCATACATCAGGCTCACAGGGATCTCCTTCCCATCAAGCCCCACAGGTCCGACCTCGGCCATGTGGTTTGGGTCAGCCTTCGGGTATCGCGTCTTCACCATGGCCCAGGCCTCCCTGGCGCCTTGACGGCAGGCCGATATCTTCCACAGACGGAGACGTCGCCGTACTCCCTGAAGCTTCTCAGCAAGCCCTCCAAGGCCCTCAGGTAGGGAGACGGCAGGCCATAAGGCCTGAACAACGCTACTCATCGCCTGCCGAACACGTTCAAACAGTTGCACTAGCTCGGGAAGTTGATCACCCGTTGACGCGGGCATTTCCTCCATAGGGCGACCTGTGAGCACACCTATAGACATATTTATGTCAACCAACCTCCTCGCCGAACTCTTCTTTTCAAAAGAGTTTGCTCAAGCACTTACTATAAATGCCGCGACGAAGCCGCTGATTCTCCTTCAAGGAGCCAGACAGCTGGGCCCGCACCCCTTTTAGCTCTTCTCCAAGCTGGGCGTGGGCATCTTGGAGCTTGTTCCTCTCCTACTGCACCTTCATAAGCACCCACTCGCTGGCCTTCAACTGGCGCAGCAGCTGTTGCTTGTCCGGATCTAGTCCGACACCCTCTGCAATATTATTGTCAGACTATACACACACGCTGCAATTCATAAATTAATTCTCTTTTCGAAATATGAATTACCAGATGGGGTCTCCGTGGCTCCCCCGGCTGCGGCTAGTGCGGCCTCAAGCTGGTCCTTGCACTCTTGAATCTCCCGGGATAGGTGGGTATTCTTCTCGGTAAGATCCTGCATAACAAATGATCCTTAAAACAGTTAGTTTAACTACTTTAAGTCTCGGGGGCTACTGGCATATATAACTATTAAAATTCCTTACCCGTATGTCCTTTACATACTGCTCCATGGCTCTGGTTAAACCATCTTGAGCAGCACGAAGGTGTGCGTCTCCCGCATTAATGGCATTTAACGCCTTAGGGGAGAAACACGCGTCACGAAGAACTGTCCGACGGCGCCTATGATTCATGGCGCTCTCCACCTCAGACCTGGTGGCGGACAATCTATCGGCATCCTCCGCTGGAGGAGCATCCGGCTCGCGCCTTGCGCTAGCCTCCCCCTCCGGACCAGGCGTTGGAGCCTGGCGGGCGGAGGCTTGATAGGCACCCTCTCCGGACTCAGTCCGGCGAGCGCCTTTTCTCCTGAAAGAATCGCGGGTATTAATATGCCTCCCAGGAGTCTTTCCCTTCACGGATAATGGTGCATCGTACCTTTGCGGTGAAGTTTCGATTCGCGCCGCAATTCTCTTCCGCCTGCTAGGCCGCACTGACCTCGTTTGGTCGGTCGCCGCGGGCTCGGCTTCCTGCTGTAAAGGAGCCTCCTGTCAAGCACCATTGGTGCACGGTGGTCAGAACTAAGCATTAGAGAAGTAACGGTGCTAGGACTTCGGTCGTACTCACCGGGGAAGCCGGACACAAACCAGGGTAGTCAGCCATAATGGTGACTAAAGTATTATCTATGCTGAGCTGGTGGAACACCCCGTCGATCAGTTCCACCGCTAAGTCCGGATCCTCTTCGGAGGCGGATCAAGGGATCTTTCTGGATCCTCGGGTTGTGGAGCTGGGCTTTTTATGCCCTCCACATCCCGACGCAGTTCCTGTGTCAAAATCATACAATAAGAAAATTGCCTTTAAAGGCACGGATCAGATATGCATGCGACCACTTACCCAGCTCCGAGGGTTGTTCATGGAAAATCCGTTCAGAGGATTCGTGCGGAGGAAGTCCTCCTTCTCCCCCTTGTACAAGCCGGACAGGATCTTCACCAGGTCGTCGGCCGAGCCAGGTCCCTTGCGGCCGTGACGGGTGGCGTCATCATCTGCGTTGAAGTCCCACATGGGGTAGCCCCTATATTGGAGCGGTTGCACCCCGCGCATAATGCATGTGGCCATGACTCCGATCATGGTTAATCCGGAATGGGCTAGCAGCCGTATCCGGCCCATCAAGTAATGGATGCTCCTATCATCTTCTCGTCGAGGGCTCCGTGGGCGCCAACTCAGGCGTTTCTTCAGAGGAGCGTTGCCGAACTCCGGAAGGCCGATCCGGACTGGATCCGGTAGCGGAGCGTCCTCCATATAAAACCACTCCGAAGGCCAGTCTTCGGACGCCTTCTTCGGGGTCCCGGACAGGTATTCGGTCCCGACGATGCGCCATATTTCGGCTCTGCCCACTTGATATATCGACCCCTCGTGAGAGCGGGGTACGAGGCAAAACAGCCTCTTCCACAGCGCAAAATGGGGCTCGATGCCCAAGAACAGCTCACACAGAGCTACGAAGCCCGCGATGTGCAAAATGGAGGCAGGTGTAAGGTGATGAAGCTGGAGTCCGTAGAACTCCAGGAGCCCCCGGAGAAACGGATGTATAGGAAATCCGAGTCCCCTTATTAAGTAGGGGACGAAGCACACCCGCTCTCCTTTGGAGGGATTGGGGGCGCTCTCCACCTGCTTCCCACCCTTGTAGGTGGCCAGTCCGGCTCGAACCGGAACCATGAAGACCGGGGGAAGATATCCCTCTGCTTGGAGCATCACTAACTCGCTGTGCGGGACTGAGCATCTCCTCCAATCTCCTGGCTTAGGGCTGGGAGCGCGAGAAGAGGAGCCGCGTCGACTGTCCATGTTGGAATGGGTTTGGAATCAGATACGCCTCGATGAGTACTTGCGGAAGTAGGATGGTGTGATTTGGATTTGGATCCTCGCCTCTCTTATAGGTAGCTTATTTGCGCAGCTAGGGGGTAAAACATAAAAATACCTTGGCTTTTCGCATTCGTACGACGCGTGGAAGAAGGCCATTATTGGACGCGGAAGCCAAGGAGCGCAGCATTTATGAAGCAACCGGACACTATACGGCAAACATATGGAGCATGAATAAGAACCCGCCTTGCAAACGCCGAAGACAACATACACACCGGACTCGTCGTTATTGAAGCCTGGTTCGGGGGCTACTGAGGGAGTCCCGGACTAGGGGGTGTCCGGATAGCCGAACTATCATCATCGGCCGGACTCCAAGACTATGAAGATAGAAGATTGAAGACTTCGTCCCGTGTCCGGATGGGACTTTCCTTGGTGTGGAAGGCAAGCTTGGCGATACGGATATATAGATCTCCTACCATTGTAACTGACTCTGTGTAACCCTAGCCCTCTCCGGTGTCTATATAAACCGGATGGCTTTAGTCCATAGGACGAAGAACAATCATACCATAGGCTAGCTTCTAGGGTTTAGCCTCCTTGATCTCGTGGTAGATCTACTCTTGTAACCCACGTCATCAATATTAATCAAGCACGACGTAAGGTTTTACCTCCATCAAGAGGGCCCAAACCTGGGTAAAAACATTGTGTCCCTCGTCTCCTGTTACCATCCGCCTAGATGCACAGATCGGGACCCCCTACCCGAGATCCGCCGGTTTTGACACCGACATTGATCTTATGGATAGTAATGACTTCACACATAGAAAGTATGAGGTATAAAGGTTGTTGAGAGTTGGCAAAAGTAGTTTTGGTCATTGTTGCAATTAATAGGAAGTAATAAGGAAAGAGAGGTTTCACATACAAATATATTATCTTGGACATCTTTTATGATTGTGAAGCACTCATTAAGTATGACATGCTAAAAGAGTTGATGTTGGACAAGGAAGACAACGTAATGGTTTATGTTTTCTCACATCTCAGTTAAAGTATATTGTCATTGACCTTCCAAACATGTTGAGCTTGCCTTTCACCCTCATGGTAGCCAAATTCCTTGCACCAAGTAGAGATACTACTTGTGCTTCCAAATATCCTTAAACCCAGTTTTTCCATGAGAGTCCACCATACCTACCTATGGATTGAGTAAGACCCTTCAAGTAAGTTGTCATGTTGCAGGCAATAAAAATTCCTATCTAAATATGTATGACTTATTATTGCAGAGAAAATAAGCTTTATACAATCTTGTTGTGGAAGCAATAAAAGCGACGGACTGCATAATAAAGGTCCACATATAAGTGGCAATATAAAGTGACGTTCTTTTGCATTAAGATTTTATGCATCCAACCCTAAAAGCACATGACAACCTCTGCTTCCCTCTGCGAAGGGCCTATCTTTTACTTTATGTTTTTACTTTATGCTTGAGTCAAGGTGATCTCCACCTTTCCCTTTTTCATTTTATCCTTTGGCAAGCTCCTCGTGTTTGAAAGATCTTGATATATATATCCAATTGGATGTAAGTTAGCATGGACTATTATTGTTGACATCACCCAAAGGTGAATACGTTGGGAGGAAACATAATAAGCCCTATCTTTCTCAGTGTCCGGCTGAAACTCTATAACCACAAGTACTGCGTGAGTGTTAGCAATTGGGGAAGACTACATAATAGTTGAGTATGTGGGCTTGCTGAAAAGCTCTATTCTTGACTCTTTCTGATGTGATGATAAATTGCAATTGCTTCAATGACTGAGATTATAGTTTGTTAGTTCCCAGTGAAGTTTCTGAACCATACTTGACATTGTGAATTGATTGTTAATTGAGCATAAGAAATCATATGATAAAATCTATATATGTTTCTATTATAAGAATGATCATGATGCCCTCATGTCCGTATTTTATTTTTGTCGACACCTCTATCTCTAAACATGTGGACATTTTTTTTGATATCGGCTTCCGCTTGAGGACAAGCGAGGTCTAAGCTTGGGGGAGTTGATACATCCATTTTGCATCATGATTTTATATCAATATTTATTGCATTATGGGCTGTTATTACACATTATATCTCAATACTTATGGCTATTCTCTCTTATTTTACAAGGTTTACCATGAAGAGGGGGAATGCCGGCAACTGGAATTCTAGCTGGAAAAGGAGCAAACGTTGCAAACCTATTCTGCACAGCTCCAAAAATCCTGAAACTCCATGGAACTTATTTTTGGAATTAATAAGAATTACTGAGTGAAAGAAACACCAGAGGGGGCCCACACCCTAGCCAGGGGGGTGGGGGGCGCGCCTGAGGGATTCCTGGATAAGGGGGTATCCGGACAGCCGGACTGTGTACAACGTCCGGACTATTGAAGCTTGAAGATACAGGACTCAAGACTTCGGCTCCTGTCCGGATGGGAGATTCCTTTGCGTGGAAGGCTAGCTGGGCGATCCGTATATTATATTTCCTTCCTTGTAATCGACTACATGAAAACCCTAGCCCTCTCCGGTGTCTATATAAACCGGAGAGGTTGGTCCTTAGAAGTCCGACCACAATTACATTCATACCATCATAGGCTAGCTCCTAGGGTTTAGCCTCTACGATCTCGTGCTAGATCTACTCTTGTACTACCCTTATCATCAATATTAATCAAGCAGGAAGTAGGGTTTTACCTCCATCGAGAGGGCCCGAACCTAGGTAAACATCTGTGTCCCTTACTTCTTATTACCATCAGCCTTGACGCACAGATCGGGACCCCCTACCCGAGATCCGCCGGTTTTTACACCAACATTGGTGCTTTCATTGAGAGTTCCTCTATGACGTCGCCGTCAGGCTCGATGGCTCCTTCAATCATCATTAACGACGCTGTCCAGGGTGAGACTTTCCTCCCCGGACAGATCTTCGTGTTCGACGGCTTCGGGCTGTGGGCCAATTCGCTTGGCCACTTGGAGCAGATCGATAGCTATGCACCCGGCCATCAAATATGGTTCGGAAACCTGAACTACACAGCGGATATCCGCAGAGACTTGATATTCGATGGATTCGGGCCAGCGCCAGAAGCGCCGAACAGTCGCGATGAGCACGGCTTAGACCTGCTGTCAGACGTCGCTCGGGACATCGTCCCGGTAGAAGCCTCGGATATAAATCCGGGACAAGTTGCTTCGCCTAAGGACGAAGGGCTGGACCCCGCCCCACAGGCCGTACCTTCATCGGTGATGGAGCCGAACACAAGTTTCACCTCTGAGGGAACCTGTGACTCCAGACCCCCGGATTCAAATCCAGACGCAGGTTCCAGTCCGTGAGCCCCCGAGACCACCGATCCTTGTTGGGCCCCGGTAATGGAGTTCACCGCGGCGGACGTTTTTCAGAACTCACCCTTTGGCGATATGACAGACTTATTGAAGTCTCCCTCCTTGTCAGGAGACTCCGGGCCGAACTATGTCCGACTCGAGTGGGAAGCAGACAATGATGGAATTCGGTGCCCAACCACCACCCACTTCATTGCCATGATCGATGATCTAACCGACGTGCTTGACTTCGACTCCGAAGAGATTGACAGTATGGACGACGATGTAGGAGAATCACAGGAACCACCGCTCACCAAGCGGTGGGTGGGCACCTCCTCATACGATATATACATGGTGGACACTCCGAAGGAAACTAATGGAGACGAGGTAACGGAGGACAACCCCTCAGGAAGAAAGACACAACATGTGCGTTATAGGTACCACTCCAAACCCCGCCACACCAAAAACGGCCCCGAAAAGGAGAGCAGTCCGGACGGTGCCAAAAAGGAATACAACCCGAGTCACCCTACGCTTAAGCAGACCAGATCAACGATGATGGGATACTGGGAGAGGGACAATCACACACCCCCCTCCAACGACGAGGCAAGACTCGGCAACGACGAATTCGGCATACCAGAGGACCCAGTGAAACAAGTTCGCTTCAAGCGACGGATCATGGCTACAACAAGGAACCTACAAAGGAAACAAGAGTAGCTCACAGCTGACCAAGATGAGCTAGAGGATAGGTGGACCAAGATACTAGCCGTCGAAAAATACGAACTCGAGAGACCCAATAAAGGGCACACACGGCACAACTGGCTACTTCAACTCGAGCAGAAAAACCACGGGCACGCACGCAGACGCCCACACATCACTATTGTCCAAGGCGGCAAGTGGCAGATACAAAGAGGCGCCCTCAGACCTCGGCACAAAGGTCATAAACATCAAGACAAGGAAGCTGGTGCCAGGTCCGGCAACGCTCAGTCCGACGAACAGGCAAAGAGCAGCACAAGCCTACTCGACCGAAAATACATGCCTGATCAGCCGTGTGAAATTCACGGTACCCCGAGAAGGACCGCAAAGCATACCAATAGAGAATGCAGGATTCTGAAAACAAAGCGGTTGGTCGCACACCGGAAGCAATAAGGGGAAACGCCTCGTCAAGAACCGCCCCCCAGAGCGTAACAGTATGGCCGACCGTCTAGTACCACCTAAACCACGGCAAGTTAATTGCAGTGCCTCTGGACCTAGTAATCCGGGGGCTCCATAACACACAAAGACCACAAAGGCACGACGCCATGGAAAACATCTCCTAAAAGATGTAAGACGCAAAGGCCAAGTTTTGTTGGCCCACCACTCTAAATGGTTGCCTTCAGACCATCCAAAAATGCTACGCCAAGGAATAAATCCTCGGCACCTTCCCATACAATAGCTTACCATATGCTAACGTGAAAAACCACGTCAACTAGATTCTACATGGTAAATTACCCAGGCCAACCATCCGGACATCCACTGCGGAGTCCGTACCACCTCACAGTCTAACGACTGGGCACACGAGGGCCCGATTAGGGACCCTGGGAGTGACAACAAGAGGACACCTTGTTGTCTTCAAACATTTCACACAAAGGAAGGAACATGCAGGTAGAAGGTAGTTCGGATTCATTCTCGACCCGCTCACAGCCCCCTCCAGTCCGGCCACAACAGGTTCCGTCAAACAACACCTCTTTCCATACATCATACTAATATGCATAGACATAAAATTCTACTACAATGCGTAAATAGCAATTACCGATTGTCGTTTATCGCCAATGCCTCTTTGCCAAAAATGAAAGCCACGCTACGCGTTCGCCTGGTTGCAACAGGGGCTCCACAGTATGACAAGCAAGTCCTACCACCTTTTCGGTCGTTCGGCACCGTGAACTTATATCACTATATGCATCTGCTCCGAATCATGTCTTGGGTCATTCGTTGGGTTTGCCCGGCTCCCATGTTATGGTACCTTACGTTCCATTCTATCGGATAAGGTAGCGCTGGGAGAACTACTGCGATTGTGTCCCGATTAAGCCGGATGAGCACTTAGTAGAGAAAACCGAAAGCCGACTGTCATGATGAAGCGAGAGCCGGTCCGCTGTTCGAGAGGTCATAAAATCCTTAAAGATTTATTCCACATAACGCCATTATAAATGCAGAGTGCGACGGATCGGTCTTCCGATCAGGCGCCAATAGAGCCCCTAGTTTGGCCTTCCAAACCCTAGGGGCTGCACCGACCATACTTGAATTCCTATGGCTAAGTGAGAGTAATAAAGCCTTATAGTCCGATTGCCTGGTTCGTGGTGAGAAACACCTCCTTAAAAGGACCCAACTATGGGATAAAGAGCGTTCAGATATACACTAAACACCCGAGTATTCTTTTTACGTGGGGGAATAAGCCGACGGCTGGCCAACTCTCAGGATTTACATACAATAAACAGCTGCACAGGAAGAACATATGTTCAAATAAAACAGGTAATAGATAACAAACATGCCCTTATCCCATATTACAACAAGTGGAATAGATGCCCTCCGGAAATATGATGTCTTTAGTACACCTGTCCACCACAAGGCGGGCCCCTTTCTCACACCTTCATAATATTGCTCGGGCTTGCGGTGCTCCTTACCCTCCGGCGGCCCCTCAGTGATCAGCTTTTCCACGCCAAGCCTCCCCCAATGCACTTTCGCATGGGCAAACGACATACGCGCACCTTCGATGGAGACTGATCGCTTGATAGCATCTAGCCGAGGACAGGCGCCCGCGATCCGCTTGATGAGTGCCAAGTAGCTGTTGGGAATCGGATCCGCAGGCCACAACCGAACAACTAAGTCCTTCATGGCTAGTTCGGCCACCTGGTGCAGTTTGATCAGCTGTTTCATCTGATCAATAAATGGCACCGGATAGTTCGGTGCCAGATACTGCGACCAAAAATCCCTCTCCGTAGTCTTCTTCTCCTCGGGGCGATAGAATTGAGCAGCATCTGATATGCTGCGAGGAAGATCCGCAAAAGCCCCTGGAAAAAATAAGAATTCAGCCTGCCACTTGGATTCTTCACATTCTAACATACACGAAGCTAAGAATACAGTAGGCCTTACCAGCCGCCACTTTTCGGGCCTCCTGAATGTCCCGCGCAGCACCTCGGGCTACTTCCCGAGCACCTTCTGCATCCTCGTGAGCTTGGGCGAGCTCGGATTCTTTCTCTTTTAGACTCTGCTCCAAGCTTTCGTTTTTCTCCACAACTTCCTGGAGCTCCTGCTCAGCGGTGATAACCCTGTCCTCGTGTTATTCATGAAGCGCCTCTTCGGCCTCAGCCTTCTTGTTGGCATCAGCTAAAGCTTACTTTAGTGCCTCGTATATGGCACACGCTCCTAGAGCACAAAATACTAAATTTTTTTATTCTGCACAACCATTCGTTCGTGCCAACTCCAAGACAAATGTTTTCAACATACCCTGCTTGTCTTCCAGTTGCTTCCTCACACGGCCGAGTTCTTCCTCGGACCGTGCAAGGCTCTGCTTCAGTTCAGAAACTTCCGCCTTGAAACCATAAGTCCTCTCGGCGGATGCCTGCTTTCATACCTAAGGGTATATGTTATTTACACAGGCTCCTGCGAAGGCAGGGGGTTTGATCCCCTGTCCGGCTCTGTCTCCTTCGCCGGATAGTGTATTAGGGGCTACTACTTATATTATGACAATTCCTTAAGGATTTCCTAGGAGTCATACCTCAAAACCTTTATAAGACTAAGGCCGAACGCGTTCAGCCCGCTCTCGGCGGACTGAATCCTTTCAACCACCTCGCCCACAAGGGCCCGACAATAGACGCGTTCTTCAACACTGTCAATAGACTGCCAGGCAGCTCTGCGTGAACAGAGGACGCCGGCGGCATAGTCTGGCCCCCCGCCATCAGGGGGGCTGCTTGCTCGATCCCAGAACCCTAGAGGTTCCGGGGGCCGTATCCATCCCTGTGTGTTCGGCACCAAGGATGTGTCCTCCCTAGTCCAGGTCTTGTCAAGACGACACCTCAGTGTCGCGCCCAGACTTGGGGGAAGGGGCCTGCGGAGCCGTATCGCTTGTCAAAGTGTACGAGTCCAGTGAATCCTCCGACGAGGACCGGCCGGCGCGGGACCTTGCCGGACTGTGCAATATGTAGGCAACAGTCAAAACCACTATACCCAAAAAACGATCCCGGACGCATATGCGTGTTCGGATACTTACGACTTCTCCAGGGGCTGGGCCCTGGGATCCCACTCCGGGCTGCTATCGGCAGCCGTGGGGGATGCCCCTGGCAGGGAATGTTTCCCCCTCTTGGGCGATCCGGCCTCCAGAGATGCGGAGGCCGTCCTCTTCCTCCCACCATCAGACTGAGGCTCATCCTCCTCTGCTTCCACTTCTTCGTCCTCGGATGAAGGATAGTCGCTGGAGTCTTCAGATCTGGCTTCCGAAACCTCGCGACAGCGAAGGCCACCCCCAGTCTTCTTGACCTTCTTGGAGGCCTCCTTCTTTGGCGCCTTGTAAGGCACGGGGACCAACATCTTCATCAGAAGAGGTCCGGCCGGTTCCTTCGATAGGGGGGCCGGACAATGTAGCCGCTCCACCTTCTTTATCCATCCCTGAGGTTGCAATGAAACACAATTAGGGTGTCCCCCACATGATGTGCCAATTAAAGCACGAATAGACAGAGTGTGGTTGCGACTTACCGAGTTGGGAGAATGGGATGATTGGTACCCACGGTCCTCGGCGGGGCCCGTCCACGATTTGCCGGACTTGAAGAGCACCTTCCAGATATCCTTGTGAGTGGAGTCGTAAAGCTCCTGAAGGGTTTGGTGCTCTGCCGGATCAAACTCCCACAGTGTACAGGCTCGGCGCTGACAAGGGAGGACCAGGCGAACTAGCATCACCTGGACTACATCGACGAGTTTGACGTCCCTATCAATCACGCCCTGGATGCGTGTCTGGAGTAGTAGCAGCTCGTCGGACGAGCACCAGTTCGGTCCCTTCTCGGGCCAGGATGTGAGCCGCAGTGGAGCTCCGGATCTGAACTCTGGAGCTGCCACCCACTTGTTGCCGCGTGGTTCGGTGATATAGAACCACTGCTGCTGCTACACCTTGACGGAGTCGTTGAAAGCGCCCTTTGGCCAAACAGCCTTGGGCATCTTTCTTACCATGGCGCCGCCGCACTCGGCGTGTTCGCCACTCACCACCTTGGGCTTCACATTGAAAATCTTCAGCCATAGGCCGAAGTGAGGTGGGATCCGAAGAAAAGCCTTGCACACAACGATGAACGTCGAGATATTGAGGAAGGAGTTGGGGGATAGATCATGAAAATCAATCCTGTAGTAATACATGACTCCCCGAATGAACGGGTGAAGGGGAAACCCGAGCCCACGGACAAAACGGGGAAGGAACACGACTCTCTCATGAGATTCCAGAGTAGGGACGACTTGTCCCGCCGGGGGAAGACGGTGACCGATCTTCTGGGCCAGATACCCAGCTCCCTGGACCTTCTTGATGTCATTCTCCTGGACAGTCGAGGCCATCCATTTGCCTCCTGCTCTGGATCCGGACATCTTCAGAAAACTTCCCTTCGGTGGGGGAGAAGAGTGCTTGGGTGTTAGGGCTCGCAGAGAGGGGAATGAGCTAGCAGGAGAAGGAGGCTTGGGTAGAACAGAAAGGAACCTAATCTCCTTATAAAGGCGATAAAGGCTTTTGTGCTTCCCCACTTGCCTGGTGGAACCCGTCCGCCTCCCACTCACCGTGATTAGCGGCACGGTTAGATTACCCATGCCCGTATTGATGAGAATCCCGTAATAAGGGAACACAATCTCTGCTTTGACAAGACGTGTCACAGAAACCGCCTCGTGATATGCGTTGTTGCTGGTTGTGTGGAAATGGTTCGAATAATGGATCCGATCATAATAACGTGTCGTGTCATCAGGTAAGGTTGTCAGCAGATTGCATTTGTGAAATATCATTCTCTCTACAGTGCCATGCGAAGATCATTTTTGAGATTCGGACATGATTTGACTGTTCGATGATTACTTTGGAATTTTCAGAGGAGGAACCCGCCTTGCAATGCCAAAGACAATACCACGCGCCGGACTCATCGTCATTGAAGCCTGGTTCAGGGGCTACTGAGGGATTCCTGGATAAGGGGCTATCCAGACAGCCGGACTGTGTACAACGTCCGGACTATTGAAGCGTGAAGATACAAGACTCAAGACTTCGGCTCGTGTCTGGATGGGACTTTCCTTGGCGTGGAAGGCAAGCTTGGCGATCCGGATATTATATTTCCTTCCTTGTAACCGACTCCATGAAAACCCTAGCCCTCTCCAGTGTCTATATAAACCGAAGAGGTTGGTCCTTAGAAGGCCGATCACAATTACATTCATACCATCATAGGCTAGCTCCTAGGGTTTAGCCTCTACGATCTCGTGGTAGATCTACTCTTGTACTACCCATATCATCAATATTAATCAAGCAAGAAGTAGGGTTTTACCTCCATCGAGAGGGCCCGAACCTGGGTAAACATCTGTGCCCCTTACTTCTTTTTTACCATCAGCCTTGACGCACAGATTGGGACCCCCTACCTGAGATCCGCCGGTTTTGACACCGACAGCACCCACCTCTAATGGGCGCGCTACTGTCTCCTGGCCCCCTGCTGGCCCTCCGGTGTCCATCTTCTGCTATATGAAGGCTTTTACCCTGGAAAAAATCATGGGCAAGCTTACGGGACGAAACTCCGCCGCCACGAGGCGGAACCAATCTAGAGATCTGGCAGAGCTGTTCTGCCGCGAAAACTTCCCTCTGGGAGGGGGAAATCATCACCATCGTCATCACCAACGATCCTCTCATCGGGAGGGGGTCAATCTCCATCAACATCTTCACCAGCACCATCTCTTCTCAAAACCCTAGTTCATCTCTTGTATCCAATCTTGTATCAAAACCACAAATTGGTACCTGTGGGTTGCTAGTAGTGTTGATTAGTCCTTGTAGTTGATGCTAATTGGTTTACTTGGTGGAAGATCATATGTTCAGATCCTTACTGCATATTATTACTCCTCTGATTATGAACATGAATATGCTTTGTGAGTAGTTATGTTTGTTCCTGAGGACATGGGTGAAGTCTTGCTATTAGTAGTCATGTGAATTTGGTATTCCTTCGATTTTTTGATGAGATGTATGTTGTCTCTCCTCTAGTGGTGTTATGTGAACGTCGACTACATGACACTTCACCATTATTTGGGCCTAGAGGAAGGCATTGGGAAGTAATAAGTAGATGATGGGTTGCTAGAGTGACAGAAGCTTAAACCCTAGTTTATGCGTTGCTTCGTAAGGGGCTGATTTGGATCCATATGTTTAATGTTGTGGTTAGGTTTACCTTAATACTTATTTTGTAGTTGCGGATGCTTGCAATAGGGGTTAATCATAAGTGGCATGCTTGTCCAAGCAAGGGCAATACCCAAGCATCGGTCCACCCACATATCAAATTATCAAAGTACCAAACGTGAATCATATGAGCGTGATGAAAACTAGCTTGACGATAATTCCCATGTGTTCTCGGGAGCTATTTTCTCATTATAAGAAATTATCCATGCTTGTCCTTTGCTACAAAAGGGATTGGGCCACCTCGTTGAACTTTATTTACTTTATTTACTTGTTACTCGTTACAATTTATCTTATCACAAAACTATCTGTTACCTACAATTTCAGTGCTTCCAGAGAAAACCTTACTGAAAACCGCTTATCATTTCCTTCTGCTCCTCATTGGGTTTGACACTCTTACTTATCGAAAGGACTAAGATAGGTCCCCTACACTTGTGGGTATTCAGAAGCCGATATCGAAAAATATGTCCACAGGTTTAGAGATAGAGGTGTCAATAAAAATAAAATACGGACATAAGGGCATCATGATCATTCTTATAACAGCAACATATAAATATTTTGTCATATGACTTCTTATGCTCAAGTAAAAATCTATTCACAATGTCAAGTATGCATCATAAACTTCATTAAGAACTAACAAACTATAATGTCAGTCATTGAAGCAATTGCAATTTATCATAATATCGGAAAGAGTCAAGAATAGAGCTTTTCAGCAAGTCCACATACTCAACTATCATATAGTCTTCTACAATTGCTAAAACTCACGAAATACTTATGGTTCTGGAGTTTTAACTGGACACAGAGAATGATAGGGGCTTACATTTTTGCCTCCCAATGTATTCACCTTTGGGTGATGTCGACAATAATAGTTCATGCTAACTTACATCCAATTGGATATATATATCAGGATCTTTCCAACAGAAGGTGCTTCCCAAAGGATAAAATGAAAAAGGGAAAGGCGAAGATCACCTTGACACGTGCATAAAGTATAATACATAATGTAAATGATAGGCCCTTCGCAGAGGGAAGCAGAGGTTGTCATGTGCTTTTAGGTTGGATGCACAAAATCTTAATGCAAAAGAACGTCACTTAATATTGCAACTTGTGATATGAACCTTTATTATGTAGTCCGTTGCTGTTATTACTTCCATATCACACGATCGTATAAAGCTTATTTTCTCCGCACTAATAAGTCATACATATTTTGAAAGCAATAATTATTGCTTGCAACATGACAACTTACTTGAAGGATCTTACTCAATCCATAGGTAGGTATGGTGGATTCTCATGGCAAAACTGGGTTTAAGGATATTTGGAAGCACAAGTAGTATTTCTACTTGGTGCAAGGAATTTTGGCTAGAATGAGGGGGAAAGGCAAGCTCAACATGTTGGACGATCCATGACAATATACTTTAACTAAGATGTGAGAAAACATAACCCATTACATTGTCCTCCTTGTCGAACATCAACTCTTTAGCATGTCATACTTAATGAGTGCTCACAATTATAAAAGATGTCCAAGATAGTATATTTGTATGTGACCACCTCTCTTTCTTTATTACTTCCTATCAATTGCAACAATGACCATAACTATGTTTGTCAACTCTCAACAACTTTTATGCCTCATAATCTTTATATGTTAAGTCATTACTATCCATAAGATCAATAATAACTATGGACCTGCAGGTCTATGGTAAACTACTCACAACTCATCGGAGGCGCTATGGTGTTGATGTAGAAGCCCCCCGTGGTCGATTCCCCCTCCGGCGGAGCACCGGTGAAGGCTCCAAGATGGGATCTCGCTAATAAAGAAGGTTACGGCGGTGGAAATAGTTTTTCGTTGGCTCCCTGGATGTTTTCGGGGTATGTGGGTATGTATAGGAGGAAGAAGTAGGTCGGTGGCCGCCAGAGGGGCCCACGAGATAGGGGGCACACCCTGTAGTGGTGGGCGCGCCCTCCACCCTCGTGGCTGACTCGGTTGCTTCTTGGCTTGCACTCCAAGTCCTCTGGATCACGTTTGTTCCAAAAATCACGCTGCCGAAGGTTTCGTTCCGTTTGGACTCTGTTTGATATTCCTTTTCTTCGAAATACTGAAATGGGCAAAAATAGCTATATGGGCTGGGTCTCCGGTTAGTAGGTTTATCCCAAAAATGATATAAATGTGTAAAGTAAAGCCCATAAACATCCAAAAAGGGTAATATAATAGCATGAACAATCAAAAATTATAGATGCGTTGGAGACGTATCAAGCATCCCCAAGCTTAATTCCTACTCGTCCTAGGTAAATGATAAAAACATAATTTTTGATGTGGACTGCTACCTAACATAATTCTCAATGTAATTTTCTTTATTGTGGCATGAATGTTCAGATCCAAACGATTCAAAATAAAAGTTCATCTTGACATGAGAAATAGTAATACTTCAAGCATACTAATCAAATCAATCATGTCTTCTCAAAATAACATGGCTAAAGAAAGTTCATCCCTACAAAATCATATAGTTAGGCTATGATTCATTTTCGTCACACGAAAATGCTCCCATATTCTACACCCCCGATGACAAGCCAAGCAATTGTTTAGTGTTTAAATAATCTCAAACTTTGTCAACTTTCACGCAATACATGAGCGTGAGCCATGGATATAGCACTATGGGTGGAATAGAATATGATAGTGGGGATTGTGTGAAGAAGACAAAAAAGGAGAAAGTCTCGCATTGATGAGGATAATCAACGGGCTATGGAGATGCCCATCAATTGATGTCAACATGAGGAGTAGGGATTGCCATGCAACGGATGCACTAGAGCTATAAATGTTTGAAAGCTCAACAAAAGAAAACTAGTGGGTGTGCATCCAACTTGCTTGCTCACGAAGACCTAGGGCATTTTGAGGAAGCCCATCGTAGGAATATACAAGCCAAGTTCTATAATGAAAAATTCCTACAAGTATATGAAAGTGACAACATATGAGACTCTATATGAAGAACATGCTGCTACTTTGAAGCACAAGTGTGGAAAAGAGATAGTAACATTGCCCCCCCTTTTTTTCCTTTTTTGGGCCTTTCTTTTTTTTCTTTCTTTCTTTTTTTTCTTTGTCCTTTTTTTCTTTGGCTTTCTTTTTTTAATCTTTTTGGGGACAATGCTATAATAATGATGATCATCACACTTCTGTTGATTTACAACTCATGAGTTACAACTCAAAACTAGACCAATATATGACTCTATATGAATGCCTCCGATGGTGTATCGGGATGGGCAATGAATGAAGACTGACATGTATGAAAAATTATGCAAAGTGGCCTTGCCACAAATACGATGTCAACTACATGATCATGCAATAGCAATATGACAATAGTAATGCGTGTCATGATGACAAATGGAACGGTGGAAAGTTGCATGGCAATATATCTCGGAATGGCTATGGAAATGCCATAATAGGTAGGTATGGTGGCTGTTTTGAGGAAGATATAAGGAGGTTTATGTGTCATAGAGCGTATCATATCATGGGGTTTGGATGCACCGGCGAAGTTTGCACCAACTCTCGATGTGAGAAACGGCAATGCACAGTACCGTAGAGGCTAGCAATGATGGAAAGGTAAAAGTGCGTATAATCTGTGGACTCAATATTAGTCAAAAGAGAACTCATATACTTATTGCAAAAATCTACAAGTCATCAAAAACCAAGAACTACACACATGCTCCTAGAGGGATAGATTGGTAGGAAAAGACCATCGCTCGTCCTCGACTGCCACCCATAAGGATGCACAATCCAAGGACACCTCATGTTTCAAATTTGTTACACAACTTTAACCATACGTGCATGCTACTGGACTTGCTAACTTCAACACAAGAATTCTTTAAATTCATAATCACCCAACTAGCATGACTTTAATATCACTACCGCCATATCTCAAAACAATTATCAAGTATCAAATTGATCATAGCATCCAATTCACTTCCTATGATAGTTTTTATTATACCCAACTTGGATGCCTACCATTCTAGGACCAATTTTATAACCATAGCAAATACCATGTTGTTCTAAGAGACTCTCAAAATAATATAAGTGAATCATGAGAGACTAACAATTTCTACAAAATTAAGCCACCGCCGTGCTCTAAAAGATATAAGTGAAGCACTAGAGCAAAACTATCTAGCTCAAAAGATATAAGTGAAGCACATAGAGTATTCTAATAAATTCCAATCAAGTGGGATTCTCCCAAAAGGTGTGTACAGCAAGGATGATCGTGGAAAACTAAAAATAAAACACTAATATCATACAAGACGCTCCAAGCAAAACACATATCATGTGGCGAATAAAAATATAGCTCCAAGTAAAGTTACCAATGAACGAAGACGAAAGAGGGGATGCCTTCCGGGGCATCCCCAAGCTTAGGATTTTGGCTATTCTTGAATATCTTGGGGTTCTATGGGCATCCCCTAGCTTAGGCTCTTGCCACTCCTTATTCCATAGTCCATCAAATCTTTACCCAAAACTTGAAAACTTCACAACACAGAACTCAACAGGAAATCTCATAAGCTCCGTTAGTGAAAGAAAGCAAAACCACCACATAATGTATTGTAATGAACTCATTATTCATTTATTTTGTAGTTAAACCTACTGTATTTCAAGTTGTCTATGGTTCATACCACTTGATACTAGCCATAGATGCATCAAGATAAGCAACCAACGCACGAAAAACAGAATCTGTCAAAAACAGAATAGTCTGTAGCAATCTGTAACCCACGAATACTTATGGAACTCTAAAAATCCTACCAAACTAGGAAGTCCTGGACAATTTATCTATTTATATACAGAAAAAAGAATCAGTGCAAAAGCATGTTTCTGTGATTTACCAAAACTAATTTCGTGCGCGCAAAGTTTCAGTTTTTCAGCAGAATCAAATTAACTATCACCATAGGTTATCCTATAGGTTCTATTTGGCACAAACACTAATTAAAACCTAAAAACACATCTAAACATAAGGTAGATGCAAAATTTCTTACTAAACAGAAACAAAAACAAAAAACACAAATAAAATTGGGTTGCCTCCCAACTAGCGCTATTGTTTAACGCCCCTAGCTAGGCATAAAAGCGGAGATAGATCTAAGTAGTGCCATCTTTGGCACTCAATTCATAAGTAACCCGCATGATATATTCATTAGGTACTTTAATTTCTTTTTGGAAAGTTCTCCATGCCTTTCCTTAATGGAAATTGAAATCTAATATTCCCTTCCTTCATATCAATAATCGCGTCAATCGTTCTAAGGAAAGGTCTACCAAGAATAATAGGGCAAGAAAGATTGCAATCTATATCAAGAACGATAAAATCTACGGGCACCAAATTTCTATTTGCAACAATGAGAACATCATTGATCCTTCCCATTGGCTTTTTAATGGTGGAATCCGCAAGGTGCAAATTTAAAGAGCAATCATCTAGATCGTGGAAACCTAGAATATCACATAAAGTTTTCGGAATCGGGGAAACACTAGCACCCAAATCACACAAAGCATAACACTCATGATCTTAAATTTTAATCTTAATAGTAGGTTCCCACTCATCATTAAGTTTTCAAGGTATAGAAACTTCCAAATTAAGTTTTTCATCAAAAGATTGCATCAAGGCATCAATGATATGTTTGGTAAAAGCTTTATTTTGACTATAAGCATGAGGAGAACTCACAACAGATTGCAACAAGGAGATACAACCTTATAAAGAACAATTATCATAATCATATTCCTTGAAATACAAGATAGTGGGTTCAATGCTATTTAAAGTCTTGACCTCTCAAATCCCACTTTTACCAAATTTAGCATCAAGATCTAAAAACTCCGAATTATTGGTACGCCTTCTAAGTAAAGTTGACTCATCTCCAGTCCCATTATTATTAAGATTCATATTGCAAAATAAAGATCTAATATGGGACACATCAATAACTTTAAGAACTTCATCATTATTATCATGGAAACTAGAAGAACACGCCTTTACAAAGCAATCTCTCTTAGCACGCAATCTAGCGGTTCTATCTTTGCACTCATTAGTGGACACTCTCATGGCTTTGAGAGACTCATTGATATAATGCTTAAGAGGAGTAGATCTAAGTTTAAGAGAATCAACATCAAGCGAAAGTCTATCAACGTTCCTAGCCAAGTCATCAACTTTGAGCAATTATTCTTGAAGCAAGGCATTAAAATTCTTTTGAGAGATCATAAATTCTTTCACACTATTCTCAAAATCAGAGGGCATCTAATGAAAATTACCACAAGAATTATTGTAGGAATTTCCAAAATTATTAGAGGAATTACTAGGGAACGGTCTAGGATTAAAGTTTCCTCTATAAGCATTGTTTCCAAAACTATTCCTACCAACAAAATTCACATCCATAGATTCATTATTATTCTCAATAAAAGTCGACAAAGGCATATAATTGGGATCAATAAGAGCACTCTTAGTAGCAAACAATTTCATAAGCTCATCCATCTTTCCACTCAAAACATTAATTTCTTCTATAGCATGCACTTTTTTACTAGTAGGTCTTTCAGTGTGCCATTGAGAATAATTAGCCATAATATTATCAAGAAGTTTTGTAGCATCCCCTAAAGTGATTTCCATAAACGTGCCTCCCGCGGCCGAATCTAAAAGATTTCTAGAAGCAAATTTCAATCCGGCATAAAAAATTTGTATGATCATCCATAAATTCAAACCATGAGTAGGGCAATTGCGAATCATCAATTTCATTCTTTCCCAAGATTGGGCAACATGCTCATGATCAAGTTGTTTAAAATTCATAATATCGTTCCTAAGAGTGATGATCTTAGCGGGAGTAAAATACTTAGAGATAAAAGAATCTTTGCACTTGTTCCAAGAATCAATACTATTCTTAGGCAAAGACGAAAACCAAAACTTTAGCACGATCTCTAAGTGAAAATGGAAAGAACTTCAATTTAACAATATCATTATCCATATCTTTCTTCTTTTCATATCACACAAATAAACAAAGTTGTTTAGATGGGTAGCGGCATCTTCACTAGGAAGGCCGGCGAATTGATCTTTCATAACAAGATTCAACAAAGCAGTATTGATTTCACAAGACTCAACATCATTAAGAGGAGAAATCAGAGTACTAAGGAAATCATTATTATTGGTATTGGATAAATCACACAATTTGGTATTATCTTGCGTCATGGCGGCAAGTAATCCAACACACAAGCAAACAGAACGAGGCAAACAAAAAAGAGGGGGGAAGATTGGGAAAGAGAGGGTGAATAAAACAACAAGGGTGAAGTGGGGGAGAGGAAAACGAGAGGCAAATGGCAAATAATGTAAATGCGAGGGAGATGAGTTTGTGATGGGTACTTGGTATGTCTTGACTTGAGCGAAGACCTCCCCGGCAACGGCGCCAGAAATCCTTCTTGCTACGTCTTGAGCTTGTGTTGGTTTTCCTTGAAGAGGAAAGGGTGATGCAACAATAGTAGCGTAAGTATTTCCCTCAGTTTTTGAGAACCAAGGTATAAATCAAGTAGGAGGCTCCTCAAAAGTCCCATGCACCTACACAAACAAACAAAGAACTCGCAACCAACGCAATAAAGGGGTTGTCAATCCCTTCACGACCACTTGTGAAAGTGAGATCTGATAGAGATAGTATGCTAAGATAAATATATTTTTGGTATTTTATAATATAGATTGGAAGAGTAAAGATGCAAAAAAAGTAGATTGAAAGCTTATATGATAAAAGATAGACTCGGGGGCCATAGGTTTCACTAGTGGCTTCTCTCAAGATAGCATAAGTATTACAGTGGGTGAACAAATTACTGTCGAGCAATTGATAGAAAAGCGAATAATTATGAGATTATCTAGGTATGATCATGTATATAGGCATCACGTCCGCGACAAGTAGACCGACTCCTGCCTGCATCTACTACTATTACTCCACACATCGACCGCTATCCAGCATGAATCTAGAGTATTTAGTTCATAAAAACAAAGTAACACATTAAAAAGATGACATGATGTAGAGGGATAAACTCATGCAATATGATATAAACCCCATCTTTTTATCCTCAATGGCAACAATACAATACGTGCCTTGCTGCCCCTATTGTCACTGGGAAAGGACACCGCAAGATTGAACCCAAAGCTAAGCACTTCTCCCATTGCAAGAAATATCTATCTAGTAGGCCAAACCAAACTTATAATTCGAAGAGACTTGCAAAGATAACTCAATCATACATAAAAGAATTCAGAGGAGATTCAAATATTTCTCATAGATAAACTTGATCATAAACCCACAATTCATCGGATCTCGACAAACACACCGCAAAAAGAGTTACATCGAATAGATATCCAAGAAGATCGAGGAGAACATGGTATTGAGATCCAAAAAGAGAGAAGAAGCCATCTAGCTAACACTACAGGAATCGGCTACTTTGACGTCTGCCACGGCGGACGGCAAAGGCATGAAAGGTGGACGACAAAGGTCTTTGCCGTCCGCCACGGACAACAAACATGGACGGCAAATTAAGATCCGGCAAACAGCTACTTTGACGTCTGCTTTAAGCGGCTGACGGCAATGGGTCCTTTGCCATCAGCAGCAGACGACAAAGAAGGCAGATGGCAAAAATTTCTCTGTTAGTCCGTTAGGTGGCTAACGGAAGCCTTTTGCCGTCCGCCATATGATGTCAGCTAGACGTCACCACTCTTTGCCGTCTGCCACTGTAGGCAAACTGGCCAAATGGGTCAGCTCCCAGGAAGCACAGTTGGCTGCCACCTGTCCTGTTTGCCGTCCGCAGAGGACGGCAAAGAGGCCGTTACCGTCGGTGGCAGACGGCAAAGAGCCTGTATATTGTCTCTTTTTTTTGTTTTTTCTGAATCCAACAATTTTCACAGCAAATATATATGACATATATAGATATATTTCACAGGGCTATTTAACAGCAAACATATCACATATATATCCAGCACATAATTAAGTTTCATCCATTCATACATAAGCAAGTTCCATCCATACACATTGTTCCATCCATATACATATTACAATGCAAAGTTTGATCAAGATAGCAAGTTGCATCATAGCAAGCTAGATACAATGCAAAGTTTCATCAAAGAAAAAACAAGCACTCCATCATAGTAAGCTAGCTTTCATGACGTGAATGAAATCTGCAAAATGGCAAAAAAGAAAGTTAGAAATAGGTGACTAGAAGAAGAAGACTAGAACAAGAAGTATATGTCATTTATGAGCTAACTTAGATGAAATGGATCATATATGAGCTAACTAAGTGGAAATGGGTCGTTTATGAGCTAACTAAGGTGAAATGGATCATCTATGAGCTAACTTAGTTCAAATGGGTCGTTTATGAGCTAACTAAGGTGAAATGGATCGTTTTTGAGCTAACTAAGTTGAAATGGATCGTCTATGAGCTAACTAAGGTGAAATGGATCATCTATGAGCTAACTTAGTTCAAATGGGTCGTTTATGAGCTATCTAATTTGAAATGGATCGTTTTTGAGCTAACTAAGTTGAAATGGATCGTTTTTGAGCTAACTTAGGTGAAATGGATCATTTATGAGCTAACTTAGTTGAAATGGGTCGTTTATGAGCTAAGTAAGCTGAAATGGATCGTTTTTTAGCTAACTAAGGTGAAATGTATCGTTTTTTAGCTAACTAAGGTGAAATGGATCATGTAAGAGCAAATTTAGGTGAAATGGATCGTTTATGAGATAATCTAGGTAAAATGGGTCATTTTGGAGCTAACCTAGGTAAGATGGGTCATTTTAGAGCTAACCTAGGTGAAATGGATCGTTTATGAGCTAATCTAGGTAAAGTGGGTCATTTTAGAGCCAACTTGGATAAAATGCATCATTTTAGAGCTAACCTAAGTAAGATGGATGGTTTTGGAGGTTAGTAAGCTTATTAAGTCATTTTGGAGGAAAAGAAGCTAACTCTAAGTCATTAAGGTAAGCATATTGGAGGAAATAAAGCTAAGTCTAGGTCTTTATGCATTTGTTAAGCAAAACACTAGAGACACTTACCGTGATCATGGAGGTGTTGTTGCGGGGTGGCTCGTGCCAGTAGCTGGAGAAGGATCGTGTGATGCTTGTCTTGAGTTACGTTGCACCAAAGATTATTTCCAATGTCTTGTTAGCATGATGACACTCAAATGTTAAGACTAGCAAGTAATGTCCATTCAAATTAAACTCACTGTGGTCCCAGGAGCAATCACTGGCATCGGCAGAGCGGTCTGACCGGACTTCTCGCACACAGACTGCACATTTGGTTTTGACGACTCAATCATACTAGTTAGTAATGAGACAAACACTCAGTGAATGTTTTGGCTAATGTGTAGAAAAAACTTACCACAAGGATCTCGTACATGGCCCTTGCCTGCATGTCATTCCGTTCCCTCTCCTCCTCCAACATCTTTTTCGTCCTCTCCTCCAACTCCCGCTGCCTCTCCGCCGCCTCCGCCAGAAGTTTCTCCGTTCTATCTCTCTCACTTTGTATAGCAGCCGGAAGCGCACACAATGTAATGGAGAAAGATAGCTGAGTATGTATAACTAACCTTGAAGGCGAGTTGGACTGGCTGTACACGAGGCCTTATCTCAGGAGCGGAGCTCGACTAGCACGCCTTGATCTCCGGGAGAATGCTAGGACAACGGATAAGTCCGTCTCCCGTGGCTATGGAGCCATGGGACCTCCCGCCACCAGATATCATCAGCAGCTCGGTATCAATGGGACCCTGGCTCAGGTTAAAGTCCCCCCCTTTCCTCGCCTTCCCCTCATCTCTATATTTCACGAGCTTGTCATGGGAGGAGATGTTGGTGAATTTTTTTGGTTCATCGAGGTCAGACGCAGAGAATGCCTTGACTTTCTTGTAAGAGCCAGTGTGGGCCATGGCATACAGGTCGTACACCTCTGGCACCTTATCCGCCTTATTGTAGCATGTCTGAAAGAGAGAAACAAAGTAAATTAGTAATTAAAGGGCTGAAAGCTAGCATGACGAATGAATTGCGTGAATCATGAAGCAAACCACATACACAATTCCGCCCTTACTGATATAAGTTGGAGCTGCCTTGATGGTGTGGCACACCTTCCATTTGGGCACGTTTGTCCTTGGCCTCGTTGTGGAGGGCTCGCCATTCTTTTGAGCACCACTCATTGACAAACACCTCCCAACAATCCATCCGATCCGCACACCATCTTGGAGGGCCTAAGTTAGGAAATAGAAACATGAGCGCTACGGCTATGAATTACTAAATGAAGGAAGTAAAGTACAAGTCCTTAAGAATTACCTTCATGTACTCATCCTTACTCAAGAACTTCTCGTGGCACGCCGGCTTGGTCTTCTTGATACCACGCGCGGCGTAGTAGTCTCGAACGGCCTGCACCCGAGCCTCGTGTTGTAAGTTCTGTAGTAGGCGCTTGCAGACGTTATCGATAACATTTGCCGCCTCCTCCTCGTATCCCTCCTCACACATGTAGAATGTCTGCAATCAAATGAGACAATATTGATTAGTACAATTAATAACTAGCTAGTTGAAGATTTTTAATTGTGTAAAGGAGAAATTACCCAAAACTTTCTAATCACCACGTCTGCCCTCGTCTTGCACAAGACACCGTCGATAATCTCACCCGGCGGGGCCGAGGCAGCCAAGTAGTGCTCATAAACTCCGGGAAGTTTTGCCGACAAAGAACTCCAAGGACGGAGTTGGGCCGGCGGACACTATGATGGTGGTCCCAACCCCTGCAGCATGACAAGGCCAACGCTTTAGATATTTGAAGAAACGTGAATGCAGACGGGTACAAAATGATTAAATGCACTTACCTCTCCCCATCAGGGAAAATCAACCACATCTGCTCGCGGGTCGCCGGCACGTCCAGGAGCCGTGTAGCACCACGCTGGTAGAGGGTGCCCCCTTCCATGTCAATATCAGTCGGCTCCCCACCATCATCAGCATGGCCACTCGGCCCCTCAGGCTGATCCACCCAGGTACCCCATCCAGACGTGTGTTCCTCCGGAGTCTCGTGGGCCGAACTCTCGTGGCCTGAAGGCCCGTGGACCGGAGGCTCGTGGACCGGATTCCATGTAGCCTCCTCCTCGGACGAGTCCACCCTAGCAGTCACGTTCTCGGGTGAAACAACTGGGGGTGGTGGTGAGGAAGGCACCCTCGCAGTCACCCTACCACCTCTCCCGCGACCACGTGCTCCAGCTCGTCTCTTCTTCTTACCTCGTGCCCTGCTCGGAACCGCGGTCGATGAATAAGGGCCCAGCGGTGTCGCCATACTGTCCAGCAACGCTCGGCGGAGAGGTGCGTGAGGAATGGAAGACCTCGTCCCACGCGCCGATAAAGAAGGGTCCTCGGAGCACTCCCGACCAGCGTCCACCATCGTTCAACACCTGCCATGACAAAGAGTAAACGGAATTAGTACAATGGCAAAAAAATACCGACATGAATAATAATATGTATATCACTTAAGTGTATCATCATCAAGTACAACACAAAAAAATTGAATACCTGACACTACGTATAAATGCATAATCATCATCATCAAGTACAATAATCATCTCGATCAGTATCATCAATAAATGCATAATCATCATCATCACTATAATCAATGACGGTCTCACAGGGTCAGGGGGTCGGG
>NC_041381.1:107527677-107570565 GCF_002162155.2 Triticum dicoccoides | reverse complement strand
ACGGGCGGGGGGGGGGGGCTCGGCCGTTAGTTAGGTTAGCCTTTGTCGTCCGCTTTTGGTTTATCTTTGTCGTCTGCTGTGGACAGCAAAGAGGGGGGACGTTAAGTTTTTCCCTTAGCGGGTGCCACCTCCCTCTTTGCCGTCAGCCAGCGGACGGCAAAGAAATGGCGGAAGGCAAAGACCTTCTTTGCCGTCCGCTTTTCGGTAGCTGATGGCAAAGAGCTTCTTTGCCGTCCGCTAGCGGACGGCAAAGATCTGGCAGATGGCAAAGTAGCTGATTCCAGTAGTGTAATAAATATGGACCCAAAGGTTTGTGGTAAACTACTCACAACTCATGGGAGGGGCTATGGTGTTGATGTAGAAGCCCTCCGTGGTCGATTCCCGCTACGGCGGAGCGCCGGCGGAGGCTCCAAGATGGGATCTCATGGATACAGAAGGTTAAGCGGTGGAAATAGTTTTTCGTTGGCTCCCTGGATGTTTTCGGGGTACGTGGGTATATATTGGAGGAAGAAGTAGGTCGGTGGCCAACCGAGGGGCCCACGAGATAGGGGGCGCGCCCTGTACTTGTGGGCGCGCCCTCCACCCTCGTGGCCGCCTCAGCTGCTTCTTGGCTTGCACTCCAAGTCCTCTGGATCACGTTTGTTCCAAAAATCACGCTCCCGAAGGTTTCATTCCGTTTGGAATCTGTTTGATATTTCTTTTCTTCAAAATACCGAAATAGGCAAAAAAACAGCAATACGTGTTGGGCCTTCGGTTAGTAGGTTAGTCCCAAAAATGATATAAATATGTAAAGTAAAGCCCATAAACATCAAAAAAGTGTAATATAATAGCATGGAACAATAAAAAATTATAGATACGTTGGAGACGCATCAAGTATCCCCAAGCTTAATTCCAGCTCGTCCTCTACTAGGTAAATGATAAAAACAGAATTTTTGATGTGGAATGCTACCTATCATAATTCTCAAAGTAATTTTCTTTATTGTGGCATGAATGTTCAGATCCAAATGATTCAAAATAAAAGTTCATATTGACATAAGAAATAGTAATACTTCAAGCATACTAATCAAAGCAATCATGTCTTCTCAAAATAACATGGCTAAAGAAAGTTCATCCCTACAAAATCATATAGGTAGGCTATGCTTCATTTTCGTCACACAAAAATGCTCCCAAATTCTACACCCCAATGACAAGCCAAGCAATTGTTTTGTGCTTAAATAATCTCAAACTTTTTCAACTTTCACGCAATACATGAGCGCAAGCCATGGATATAGCACTATGGGTGGAATAGAATATGATAGTGGGGATTGTGTGGAGCAGACAAAAAAGGAGAAAGTCTCACATTGACGAGGATAATCAACGGTGTGCATCCAACTAGCTTGCTCACGAAGACCTAGGGCATTTTGAGGAAGCCCATCGTATGAATATACAAGCCAAGTTTTATAATGAAAAATTCCCGCTAGTATATGAAAGTGACAACATATGGGACTCTATATGAAGAACATGGTGCTACTTTGAAGCACAAGTGTGGAAAAGAGATAGTAACATTGCCCCCTTTTTATTTATTTTAATTTTTTTTCTTTTTTTCCCTTTTTTGGGTCTTTCTTTTTTTTCTTTTGGCCTTTCTTTCTTTCTTTTTTTCCTTTGGCATTTCTTTTTTTTTCTTTTTGGGGACAATGCTCTAATAATGATGATCATCACACTTTTATTGATTTACAACTCATGAATTACAACTCAAAACTAGAACAAGATATGACTCTATATGAATGCCTCCGGCGGTGCACCGTGATGGGCAATGAATGAAGAGTGACATGTATGAAAAATTATGCAAACTGGCCTTGCAATAAATACGATGTGAACTACATGATCATGCAATGGCAATATGACAATAGTAATGCGTGTCATGATGATAAACGGAATGGTGGAAAGTTGCATGACAATATATCTCAGAACGGCTATGGAAATGCCATAATAGGTAGGTATGGTGGCTGTTTTGAGGAAGATATAAGGAGGTTTATGTGTGATAGAGCGTATCATAATACGGGGTTTGGATGCACCGGCGAAGTTTGCACCAACTCTCAAGGTGAGAAAGGGCAATGCACGGTACCGAAGAGGCTAGCAATAATGGAAAGGTAAAAGTGTGTATAATCCATGGACTCAACATTAGTCAAAAGAGAACTCATATACTTATTGCAAAAATCTACAAGTCATCAAAAACCAAGCACTACACGCATGCTCCTAGAGGGATAGATTGGTTGGAAAAGACCATCGCTCGTCCCCGACCGCCACTCATAAGGATGCACAATCCAAGGACACCTCATGTTTCAAATTTGTTACACAACTTTAACCATACGTGCATGCTACGGGACTTGCTAAGTTCAACACAAGCATTCTTTAAGTTCATAATCACCCAACTAGCATTACTTTAATATCACTACCTCCATATCTCAAAACAATTATCAAGTATCAAATTGATCATAACGTCGAATTCACTTCCTATGATAGTTTTTATTATAACCAACTTGGATGCCTACCATTGTAGGACCAATTTTACAACCATAGAAAATACCATGTTGTTCTAAGAGACTCTAAAAATAATATAAGTGAAGCATGAGAGACTAACAATTTCTACAAAATTAAGCCACCGCCGTGCTCTAAAATATATAAGTGAAGCACTAGAGAAAAACTATCTAGCTCAAAAGATATAAGTGAAGCATATAGAGTATTCTAATAAATTCCAATCAAGTGGGGTTCTCCCAAATGGTGTGTACAGCAAGTATGATTGTGGAAAACTAAAAAGAAAATACTAATATCATACAAGACGCTCCAAGCAAAACACATTTCATGTGGCGAATAAAAATATAGCTCCAAGTAAAGTTACCAATGAACGAAGACGAAAGAGGGGTTGCCTTCCAGGGGCATCCCCAAGCTTAGGCTTTTGGCTATTCTTGAATATCTTGGGGTGCCATGGGCATCCCCTGTTGGAAATATGCCCTAGAGGCAATAATAAAAGTGTTATTATTATATTTCTTTGTTCATGATAATAGTCTTTTATTCATGCTATAATTGTATTGATAGGAAACTCAGATACATGTGTGGATACATAGACAACACCATGTCCCTAGTAAGCCTCTTGTTGACTAGCTCGTTGATCAATAGATGGTTACGGTTTCCTGAACATGGACATTGGATGTCATTGATAACAGGATCACATCATTAGGAGAATGATGTGATGGACAAGACCCAATCCTAAGCCTAGCATAGAGATCGTGTAGTTCGTATGCTGCAGCTTTTCTAATGTCAAGTATCTTTTCCTTAGACCATGAGATTGTGCAACTCCCGGATACCGTAGGAATGCTTTGGGTGTACCAAACGTCACAACGTAACTGGGTGGCTATAAAGGTGCATTACAGGTATCTCCGAAAGTGTCTGTTGGGTTGGCACGAATCGAGACTGGGATTTGTCACTCCGTGTAAACGGAGAGGTATCTCTGGGCCCACTCGGTAGGACATCATCATAATGTGCACAATGTGACCAAGGGGTTGATGACGGGATGATGTGTTATAGAAACGAGTAAAGAGACTTGCCGGTAACGAAATTGAACAAGGTATCGGTATACCGACGATCGAATCTCGGGCAAGTACAATACCGCTAGACAAAGGGAATCGTATACGGCATCGATTGAGTCCTTGACATCGTGGTTCATCCGATGAGATCATTGTGGAACATGTGGGAGCCAACATGGGTATCCAGATCCCGCTGTTGGTTATTGACCGGAGAACGTCTCGGTCATGTCTGCATGTCTCCCGAACCCGTAGGGTCTACACACTTAAGGTTCGATGACGCTAGGGTTATAAAGGAAGTTTGTATGTGGTTACCGAATGTTGTTCGGAGTCCCGGATGAGATCCCGGACGTCACGAGGAGTTCCGGAATGGTCCGGAGGTAAAGATTTATATATGGGAAGTCCTGTTTTGGTCACCGGAAGAGTTTCGGGGTTTATCGGTAACGTACCGGGACCACCGGGAGGGTCCCGGGGGTCCACCAAGTGGGGCCACCAACCCCGGAGGTTTGCATGGGCCAAGAGTGGTGAGGGACCAGCCCCTTAGTGGGCTGGTGCGCCTCCCACAAGGGCCCATGGCGCCTAAGAGGTGGAAAGGGGGCAAACCCTAAGGGGATATGGGCCTTAGGGCCCATATTGGTGCGCCTCCCTCTCCTCTCCCCTCTTGGCCACCACCCCCTTTGCCATCTAGGGCTGCCGCCCCCCTAGGGGTGGGAACCCTAGAGGGGGGCTCACCCTCCTCCCTCTCCCCTATAAATAGTGAGGCATAGGGCTGCCCATAACACGCGATTCGATCTCTCGTTGGTGCAGCCCTGCGTCTCTTCTTCCTCCTCTTCTAGCCACGCTCCTCCACCACGACCATGCTGTTGTGCTGCTGCTGGATGGAGTCTTCCTCAACCTCTCCCTCTCTCCTTGCTGGATCAAGGCGTGGGAGACGTCACCGGGCTGTACGTGTGTTGAACGCGGAGGTGCCGTCCGTTCGGCACTAGGATCTCCGGTGATTTGGATCACGACGAGTACGACTCCTTCAACCCCGTTCTCATGAACGCTTCCGCTTAGCGATCTACAAGGGTACGTAGATGCACTCTCCTTGCCCTCGTTGCTAGTCTCTCCATAGATAGATCTTGGTGACACGTAGGAGAATTTTGAATTTCAGCTACGTTCCCCAACAGTGGCATCATGAGCTAGGTCTATTGCGTAGATTCTTTGCACGAGTAGAACACAAAGTAGTTGTGGGCATTGATTTTGTTCAATATGCTTACCGTTACTAGTCCAATCTTGTTTCGACGGTATTGTGGGATGAAGCGGCCCGGACCGACCTTACACGTACTCTTACGTGAGACAGGTTCCACCGATTGACATGCACTTGGTGCATAAGGTGGCTAGCGGGTGCCAGTCTCTCCCACTTTAGTCGGAACGGATTCGATGAAAAGGGTCCTTATGAAGGGTAAATAGCAATTGGCATATCACGTTGTGGTCTTGCATAGGTAAGAAACGTTCTTGCTAGAAACCCATAGCAGCCACGTAAAACATGCAAACAACAATTAGAGGACGTCTAACTTGTTTTTGCAGGGTATGCTATGTGATGTGATATGGCCAAGAGGAATGTGATGAATGATATGTGATGTATGAGATGGATCATGTTCTTGTAATAGGAATCACGACTTGCATGTCGATGAGTATGACAACCGGCAGGAGCCATAGGAGTTGTCTTTATTTATTGTATGACCTGCGTGTCATTGAACAACGCCATGTAACTTACTTTACTTTATTGCTAAACGCGTTAGCCATAGAAGTAGAAGTAGTTGTTGGCGTGAAAACTTCATGAAGACACGATGATGGAGATCATGATGATGGAGATCATGGTGTCAAGCCAGTGACAAGATGATCATGGAGCCCCAAATATGGAGATCAATGGAGCTATATGATATTGGCCATATCATGTCACAACTATATAATTGCATGTGATGTTTATTATGATTATGCATCTTGTTTACTTAGGACGATGGTAGTAAATAAGATGATCCCTTACAAAATTTCAAGAAGTGTTCTCCCCTAACTGTGCACCGTTGCTACAGTTCGTCACTTCTAAGCACCACGTGATGATCGGGTGTGATGGATTCTTACGTTCACATACAACGGGTGTAAGACAGTTTTACACAGCGAAAACACTTAGGGTTAACTTGACGAGCCTAGCATGTACAGACATGGCCTCGGAACACGGAGACCAAAAGGTCGAGCATGAGTCGTATAGTAGATACGATCAACATGAAGATGTTCACCGATGATGACTAGTCCGTTTCACGTGATGATCGGACATGACCTAGTTGACTCGGATCATGTAATCACTTAGATGACCAGAGGGATGTCTATCTGAGTGGGAGTTCATAAGATAAACTTAATTATCCTGAACATAGTCAAAAAGACCTTTTGCAAATTATGTCGTAAGCTCGCGCTGTAGTTCCACTGTTTAGATATGTTCGTAGAGAAAATATAGTTGAAAGTTGATAGTAGCAATTATGCGGACAGTAGAAAGCTTATGTCCTTAATGCACCGCTCAGTGTGCTGAACCCCAAACGTCGTTTGTCGATGATGCGAACATCGGACATACATGTTTTGATAACTACATGATAGTTCAGTTAAATGGTTTAAGTAGAGGCACCAAAGACGTTTTCGAAACATCGCGGAACATATGAGATGTTACAAGGGATGAAATTGGGATTTTAGGCTCGTGCCCATGTGAAGAGGTATGAGACCTCCGACGATTTTCTTAGCCTACAAACTAAGGGAGAAAAGCTCAATCGTTGAGCTTGTGCTCAGATTGTCTGAGTGCGACAATCACTTGAATCGAGTGGGAGTTGATCTTCCAGATGAGATAGTGATGTTTCTCCAAAGTCATTGCCACCAAGCTACTAGAGCTTCGTGATGAACTATAACATACCAGGGATAGATATGATGATCCTTGAGGTATTCACGATGTTTGACACCGCGAAAGTAGAAATCAAGAAGGAGCATCGATTGTTGATGGTTGGTGAAACCACTAGTTTCAAGAAGGGCAAGGGCAAGAAGGGATACTTCATGAAACGGCAAATCAGCTGTTGCACCAGTGAAGAAACCCAAGGTTGAACCCAAACCCGAGACTAAGTGCTTCTCTAATAAAGGGAACAACCACTGGAGCAGAATTACCCTAGATACTTGGTAGATGAGAAGGCTGGCAAGGTCGATAGAAGTATATTGGATATACATTGTGTTGATGTGTACTTTACTAGTACTCCTAGTAGCACCAGGGTATTAGATACCGGTTCGGTTGCTAAGTGTTAGTAACTCGAAATAAAAGCTACGGAATAAACGGAGACTAGCTAAAGGAGAGCTGACGATATGTGTTGGAAGTGTTTCCAAGTTTGATGTGATCAAACATCGTACGCTCCCTCTACCATCAAGATTAGTATTAAACCTGAATAACTGTCATTGTGTGTTTGCGTTGAGC
The DNA here is from genome assembly GCF_002162155.2 of Triticum dicoccoides. NCBI lineage: Eukaryota > Viridiplantae > Streptophyta > Magnoliopsida > Poales > Poaceae > Triticum > Triticum dicoccoides. The sequence goes on along the minus strand of NC_041381.1, from coordinate 107,563,521 downwards.
ATAGACATGATTGGATTATGTCTATCGCAATATGGTTATTCATTTAAGGAGAATAATAGTTACTCTGTTTTTGTGAATAATACCTTCAGTGGTCTTGCACCTAAAATGAATGGTTTATTGAATCTCGATCGTAGTGATACACATTTTCATGCCAAAAGATATAAGATAGTAATGATAGTACCACTTACTTGTGGCACTACCATGTAAGTCATAATGGTATAAAACGCATGAAGAAACTCCATGTTGATGGATCTTTGGACTCACTCGTTTTTGAAAAGTTTGAGACATGCGAACCATGTCTATTGGTGTATATGCATGAAGAAACTCCATGCAGATGGATCGTTTGGAGTCACTTGATTTTGAATCGCTTGAGATATGCAAATCATACCACATAGGCAAGATGACTGAAAAACCTCGGTTTCAGTAAAATGGAACAAGATAGCAACTTGTTGGAAGCAACACGTTTTTGATGTGTGCAGTCCAATGAGTGCTGAGGCATGCAGTGAATATCGTTATGTTCTTACTTCACAGATGATTCGAGTAGATGTTGAGAATATTTACTTGATGAAACACAAGTCTGAATTATTGAATGGTTCAAGTAATTTCAGAGTGAAGTAGAAGATCATTGTGACAAGAGGATAAAATGTCTATGATATGATCATAGAGATGAATATCTGAGTTACGAGTTTTGGCACACAATTAAGACATTGTGGAAATTGTTTCGCAATTAATACCACCTGGAACACCATAGTGTGATGGTGTGTCCGAACATCATAGTTGCACCCTATTGGATATGGTGTGTACCATGATGTCTCTTATCGAATTACCACTATCGTTCATGGGTTAGGCATTAGAGACACCCGCACTCACTTTAAATAAGGCACCACGTAATTCCGTTGAGACAACACCGGTTTAGAGAAACCTAAGTTGTCGTTTCTTAAAAGTTTGGGGCTGCGACGCTTATGCGAAAAAGTTTCAAGATTGATAAGCTTGAACCCAAAGCGGATAAAATACATCTTCATAGGACACCCAAAACAGTTGGGTATACCTCCTAATTCAGATCCGAAAGCAATATGGATTGTTTCTTGAATCGGGTCCTTTCTCGAGGAAAAGTTTGTCTCGGAAAGTTGAGTGGGAGGATGGTGGAGACTTGATATGGTTATTGAACCATCACTTCAACCAGTGTGTATCAGGGCACAGGAAGTTGTTCATGTGGCACCTACACCAATTGAAGTAGAAGCTTATGATAGTGATCATGAAGTTTCAGATCAAGTCACTGCCATACCTCGTAGGGTGACAAGGATACATACTACTTCAGAGTGGTACAGTAATCCTGTCCTGAAGGTCATGTTGCTAGACAACAATGAACCTACGAGCTATGGAGAAGCGATGGTGGGCCCATATTCCGACAAATGGTTAGAAACCATGAAATCCGAGATAGGATCCATGTATCAGAACAAAGCATGGACTTTGGCGGTCTTGCCCAATGATCGGCAAGCCATTTGATAAATAGATCTTTTAAGAAGAAGACGGACGTGGATGGTAATGTCACCATCTATGAAGCTCGACTTGTGGCGAAGAGTTTTTCACAAGTTCAAGGAGTTGACTACGATGAGTTTTTCTCATCCGTAGCAATGCTTAAAGTCCGTCGGAATCATGTTAGCATTAGCTGCATTTATGAAATCTGGCAGATGGATGTCAAAAACGAGTTTCCTTACCAGTTTTCATAAGGAAAGGTTGTATGTGATACAATCAGAAAGGTTTTGTCGATCCTAAGGATGCTAAAAGGTATGCAAAGCTCCAGCAATCCTTCTAAGGACTAGAGTAAGCATCTCGGAGTTGGAATGTGCGCTTTGATGAAATGATCAAAGATTTTGGGTTTATACAAAGTTCATGAGAAACTTGTATTTCCAAAGAAGTGAGTGGGAGCACTATAGAATTTCTGATGAATATATGTTGTCGACATATCATAGATCAGAGATGACGTAGATTTTCTAGAAAGCATATAGGGTTATTTGAAAGGTGTTTTTCAATAGAAAACCTAGATTAAGCTACTTGAACATTGAGCATCAAGATCTATGAGGATAGATCAAAAACGCTTTATGGTACTTTCAAATGAGCACATACCTTAACATGATCTTGAAGGTGTTCAAGATGGATCAGTCAAAGAAGGAGTTCTTGCCTGAGTAGTAAGGTACGAAGTTAAGCCTTAAAGCTCGACCACGGCAGAAAAGAGAGAAAGGATGAAGGTCGTCCCCTATGCTTCAGACGTAGGCTCTATAGTATGCTATGCTGTGTACCGCACCGGAAGTGTGCCTTGCCATGAGTCAGTCAAGGGGTACAAGAATGATCCAGGAATGGATCATCAGACAGCGGTCAAAGTTATCCTTAGTAACTAGTGGACTAAGGAATTTTCTCGATTATGGAGGTGGTAAAAGAGTTCGTCGTAAAGGTTACGTCGATGCAAGCTTAACACCTATCCGGATAGCTCTAAGTAGAGATACCGGATACGTACAATGGGGCAACAATTTAGAATAGCCCCAAGTGGAACAGTTATTTGGAATGGCTCCAAATAGAACGTGGTAGCTACATCTAGGAGATGACATAGAGATTTGTAAAGCACACACGGATCTGAAAGGTTGAGACCCGTTTACTAAAACCTCTCTCACAAGCAACATGATCAAACCCAAAACTCTTTGGATGTTGGTCACATGGTGATGTGACCTGTCAGTGTTATCACATGGTGATGTGAACTAGATTATTGACTCTAGTGCAAGTGGGAGACTGTTGGAAATATTCCCTAGAGGCAATAATAAAAGTGTTATTATTATATTTCTTTGTTCATGATAATAGTCTTTTATTCATGCTATAATTGTATTGATAGGAAACTCATATACATGTGTGGATACATAGACAACACCATGTCCCTAGTAAGCCTCTAGTTGACTAGCTCGTTGATCAATAGATGGTTACGGTTTCCTGAACATGGACGTTGGATGTCATTGATAACGGGATCACATCATTAGGAGAATGATGTGATGGACAAGACCCAATCCTAAGCCTAGCATAGAGATCGTGTAGTTCGTATGCTGAAGCTTTTATAATGTCAAGTATCTTTTCCTTAGACCATGAGATTGTGCAACTCCCGGATACCGTAGGAATGCTTTGGGTGTACCAAACGTCACAACGTAACTGGGTGGCTATAAAGGTGCATTACAGGTATCTCCGAAAGTGTCTGTTGGGTTGGCACGAATCGAGACTGGGATTTGTCACTCCGTGTAAACGAAGAGGTATCTCTGAGCCCACTCGGTAGGACATCATCATAATGTGCACAATGTGACCAAGGGGTTGATCACGGGATGATGTGTTACGGAAACGAGTAAAGAGACTTGCCGGTAACGAGATTGAACAAGGTATCGGTATACCGACGATCGAATCTCGGGCAAGTACAATACCGCTAGACAAAAGGAATCATATACGGGATCGATTGAGTCCTTGACATCGTGGTTCATCCGATGAGATCATCGTGGAACATGTGGGAGCCAACATGGGTATCCAGATCCCGCTGTTGGTTATTGACTGGAGAACGTCTCGGTCATGTCTGCATGTCTCCCGAACCCGTAGGGTCTACACACTTAAGGTTCGATGACGCTAGGGTTATAAAGGAAGTTTGTATGTGGTTACCGAATGTTGTTCGGAGTCCCGGATGAGATCCCGGACGTCACGAGGAGTTCCGGAATGGTCCGGAGGTAAAGATTTATATATGGGAAGTCCTGTTTTGGTCACCGGAAGAGTTTCGGGGTTTATCGGTAACGTACCGGGACCACCGGGAGGGTCCCGGGGGTCCACCAAGTGGGGCCACCAACCCCGGAGGCTTGCATGGGCCAAGAGTGGTGAGGGACCAGCCCCTTAGTGGGCTGGTGCGCCTCCCACAAGGGCCCATGGCGCCTAAGAGGTGGAAAGGGGGCAAACCCTAAGGGGATATGGGCCTTAGGGCCCATATTGGTGCGCCTCCCTCTCCTCTCCCCTCTTGGCCGCCACCCCCTTTGCCATCTAGGGCTGCCGCCCCCCTAGGGGTGGGAACCCTAGAGGGGGGTGCACCCTCCTCCCTCTCCCCTATAAATAGTGAGGCATAGGGCTGCCCATAACACGCGATTCGATCTCTCGTTGGTGCAGCCCTGCGTCTCTTCTTCCTCCTCTTCTAGCCGCGCTCCTCCACCACCACCACGCCGTTGTGCTGCTGCTGGATGGAGTCTTCGTCAACCTCTCCCTCTCTCCTTGCTGGATCAAGGCGTGGGAGACGTCACCGGGCTGTACGTGTGTTGAACGCGGAGGTGCCGTCCGTTCGGCACTAGGATCTCCGGTGATTTGGATCACGACGAGTACGACTCCTTCAACCCCGTTCTCATGAACGCTTCCGCTTAGCGATCTACAAGGGTACGTAGATGCACTCTCCTTCCCCTCGTTGCTAGTCTCTCCATAGATAGATCTTGGTGACACGTAGGAAAATTTTGAATTTCAGCTACGTTCCCCAACATCCCCAAGCTTAGTCTCTTTCCACTCCTTATTCCGTAGTCCATCAAATCTTTACCCAAAACTTGAAAACTTCACAACACAAAACTCAACATGAAATCTCATAAGCTCCGTTAGTGAAGGAAAGCAAAACCACCACATAAGGTACTATAATGAACTCATTCTTTATTCATTTTGGTGTTAAACCTACTGTATTTTAAGTTCTCTATGGTTCATACCACTTAATACTAGCCATAGATGCTTCAAAATAAGCAAACAACACACCAAAAACAGAATCTGTCAAAAACAGAATAGTCTGTAGCAATCTGTAGCCCACGAATACTTCTGGAACTCTAAAAATCCTACCAAAATAGTAAGTCCTGGACAATTTGTATATTTATCTCCAGCGAAAATAATCAATGAAAAAGCACATTTCTGTGATTTAACAAAACTAATTTCGTGCGCGCAAAGTTTCTGTTTTTCAGCAGAATCAAATTAACTATCACCATAGGTTATCCTATAGGTTCTACTTGGCACAAACACTAATTAAAACATAAAAACACATCTAAACATAAGGTAGATGCAAAATTTACACTAAACAGAAACAAAAACAAGAAACACAAGTAAAATTGGGTTGCCTCCCAACTACCGCTATCGTTTAACGCCCCTAGCTAGGCATAAAAGTGAAGATAGATCTAAGTAGTGCCATCTTTGGCACTCAATTCATAAGTAACCCGCATGATATATTCATAAGGTAATTTAATTTCTTTCTTGGAAAGTGCTCCATGCCTTTCCTTAATGGAAATTGGAATCTAATATTCCCTTCCTTCATATCAATAATTGTGCCAATCGTTCTAAGGAAAGGTCTACCAAGAATAATAGGGCAAGAAAGATTGCAATCTATATCAAGAACGATAAAATCTACGGGCACCAAATTTCTATTTGCAAAAATGAGAACATCATTGATCCTTCCCATTGGCTTTTTAATGGTGGAATCCGCAAGGTGCAAATTTAAAGAGCAATCATCAAGATGGTGGAAACCTAGAATATCACATAAAGTTTTCGGAATTGTGGAAACACTAGCGCCCAAATCACACAAAGAATAACACTCATGATCATTAATTTTAATCTTCATAGTAGGTTCTCACTCATCATTAAGTTTTCTAGGTATAGAAACTTCCAAATTAAGTTTTTCATCAAAAGATTGCATCAAGGCATCTACGATATGTTTGGTAAAAGTTTTATTTTGACTATAAGCATGAGGAGAATTCTCAACGGATTGCAACAAGGAGATACAACCTTCTAAGGAACAATTATCACAATCAAATTCCTTGAAATCCAAGATAGTGGGTTCAATGCTATTTAAAGTCTTGATCTCTCCAATCCCACTTTTACCAAATTTAGCATCAAGATCTAAAAACTCCGAATTATTGGGACGCCTTCTAAGTAAAGTTGACTCATCTCCAGTCCCATTATTATTAAGATTCATATTGCAAAATAAATATCTAATAGGGGACACATCATTATTATCATGGAAACTAGAAGAACACGCTTTTACAAAGAAATCTCTCTTAGGACGCAATCTAGCGGTTCTTTCTTTCCACTCATTAATGGACACTCTCATGGCTTTGAGAGAATCATTGATATCATGCTTAAGAGGAGTAGATCTAAGTTTAAGAGAATCAACATGAAGCGAAAGTGTATCAACGTTCCTAGCCAAATCACCAACTTTGAGTTTCCTCAAGCAAGGCATTAAAATTCTTTTGAGAGATCATAAATTCTTTCACACTATTCTCAAAATCAGAGGGCATCTTACTAAAATTACCATAAGAATTATTGTAGGAATTTCCATAATTATTAGAAGAATTATTAGGGAACAGTCTAGGATTAAAATTTCCTCTATAAGCATTGTTTCCAAAACTATTCCTACCAACAAAATTCACATCCATAGATTCATTATTATTCTCAATCAAAGTAGACAAAGGCATATCAATGGGATCAATAAGAGCACTCTTAGTAGCAAACAATTTCATAAGCTCATCCATCTTTCAACTCAAAACATTAATTTCTTCTATAGCATGCACTTTTTTACTAGTAGTTCTTTCGGTGTGTCATTGAGAATAATTAGCCATAATATTATCAAGAAGTTTTGTAGCATCCCCTAAAGTGTTTCGCATAAACATGCCTCCCGTGGCCGAATCTAAAGATTTCTAGGAGCAAAGTTCAATCCGGCATAAAAAATTTGTATGATCATCCATAAATTCAAATCATGAGTAGGGCAATTGCGAATCATCAATTTTATTCTTTCCCAAGATTGGGCAACATGCTCATGATAAAGTTGTTTAAAATTCATAATATCGTTCCTAAGAGTGATGATATTAGCGGGAGGCAAATACTTAGAGATAAAAGCATCTTTGCACTTGTTCCAAGAATCAATAATACTCTTAGGCAAAGACGAAAACCAAAACTTTAGCACGATCTCTAAGTGAAAACGGAAAAAACTTCAATTTAACAATATCATTATCCGTATCTTTCTTCTTTTGCATATCACACAAATCAACAAAGTTGTTTGGATGGGTAGCGGCATCTTCACTAGGAAGGCTGATGAATTGATCTTTCATAACAAGATTCAGCAAAGCAGTATTTATTTCACAAGACTCAACATCATTAATAGGAGCAATCGGGGTACTAAGGAAATCATTATTATTGGTATTGGAGAAATCACACAATTTGGTATTATCTTGCGCCATGGCGACAAGTAATCCAACACACAAGCAAACAGAAAGAGGCAAACGAAAAAGAGAGGGGAAGATTGGGAAAGGGTGAAGTGTGGGAGAGGAAAATGAGAGGCAAATAGCAAATAATGTATATGCGAGGGAGATGAGTTTGTGATGGGTACTTGGTATGTCTTGACTTGAGCGAAGACCTCCTCGGCAACGGCGCCAGAAATCCTTCTTGCTACGTCTTGAGGTTGCATTGATTTTTCTTGAAGAGAAAAGGGTGATGTAGCAATAGTAGCGTAAGTATTTCCCTCAGTTTTTGAGAACCAAGGTATCAATCTAGTAGGAGGCTCCTCAAAAGTCCCACGCACCTACACAAACAAACAAAGAACTCACAACCAATGCAATAAAGGGGTTGTCAATCCCTTCACGGCCACTTGCGAAAGTGAGATCTGATAGAGATCGTATGATAAGATAAATATATTTTTGGTATTTTATAACATAGATTGGAAAAGTAAAGATGCGAATAAAAGTAGATTGAAAGCTTATATGATAAAAGATAGACCCAGGGCCATAGGTTTCACTAGTGGCTTCTCTATAGATAGCATAAGTATTACGGTGGGCGAACAAATTACTGTCGAGCAATTGATAGAAAAGCGGATAATTATGAGATTATGTAGGTATGATCATGTATATAGGCATCACGTCTGTGACAAGTAGACCGACTCCTGCCTGCATCTACTACTATTACTCCACACATCAACCGCCATCCAGCATGCATCTAGAGTATTAAGTTCATAAAAACAGAGTAACGCATTAAGAAAGATGACATGATGTAGAGGCAAAAACTCATGCAATATGATATAAACCCCAAATTTTTATCCTCGATGGCAACAATACAATACGTGCCTTGATGCCCCTATTGTCACTGGGAAAGGACACCGCAAGATTGAAGCCAAAGCTAAGCACTTCTCCCATTGCAAGAAAGATCAATCTACTAGGCCAAACCAAACTAATAATTTGAAGAGACTTGCAAAGATAACTGAATAATACATAAAAGAATTCAGAGGAGATTCAAATATTTCTCATAGATAAACTTGATCATAAACCCACAATTCATCGGATCTCGACAAACACACCGCAAAAAGAGTTACATCTAATAGATCTCCAAGAAGATCGAGGAGAACATGGTATTGAGATCCAAAAAGAGAGAAGAAGCCATCTAGCTAATAACTATGGACCCAAAGGTCTGTGGTAAACTACTCACAACTCATCGGAGGGGCTATTGTGTTGATGTAGAAGCCCTCCATGGTCGATTCCCCCTCCGGCGGAGCGCCAACGAAGGCTCCAAGACGGGATCTCGCGGATACAGAAGGTTACGGCGGTGCAAATAGTTTTTCGTTGGCTCCCTGGATGTTTTCGGGGTACGTGGGTATATATACGAGGAAGAAGTACGTCAGTGGCCGCCCAAGGGGCCCACGAGATAGGGGGGCCCACCCTGTAGGGGTGGGCATGCCCTCAGCCCTCGTGGCCACCTCGGCTGCTTCTTGGCTTGCACTCCAGGTCCTCTAGATCACGTTTGTTCCAAAAAACATGCTCCTGAAGGTTTCATTACGTTTGGACTCCGTTTGATATTCCTTTTCTCTGAAATACTGAAATTGGCAAAAAAATCATCAATACGGGTTGGGCCTCCGGTTAGTAGGTTAGTCCCAAAAATGTTATAAATTTGTAAAGTAAATCCCATAAACATCCAAAAAGGGTAATATAATAGCATGGAACAATCAAAAATTATAGATACATTGGAGACGTATCACTTCTTTAGAGTTTTGAATAATCTTTCCTCTTCCTGCTCTGAAAGGTTAGCACTAATAATAACATGATATATCTTCTTTTCATCAAGATAAGCCTATTTAAGATTATCAGGTAAATGTTTGAGCTCAAACACGGGATCACCCTTGGGTGGAGGGGGGTCCCCTAGGATTTCAACAGGCAAGTTGTGTTTCAGAATAGGACCCTGTTGAAAGAATACTTCATCTATCTCCCTTCTTTCATTCATAAACATATCATTTTCAGGGTCTAGCAATATTGTTCTAAAGAGTAGGAGGCACGACAATAGAAGCAAGACCAATAATTTCATCTTTACAAGGCAATTCTTTATCATGGGGTTGTCAACGAAATTTAGCAAAATTAAACTCATGTTTCATATCCCCCAAGCCAATTATGACAACATCCTTTTCACAATCAATGTTAGCATTAACAATATTCAAGAAGGGTCTACCAAATATAATGGGACAAAACTATCTTGTGGGAACCAAGAACAAAAAATCAGCAAAATATTTAACCTTCCCACACAAGACTTCAACATCTCTAACAATCCCAACTGGTGAAATAGTATCTCTATTTGCAAGTTTAATAGTAACATCGATATCTTCTATTTTAGCGGGTGCGATATCATGCACAATTTCACTATATAAGGAAATAGGTACTACACTAGCACTAGCACCCATATCACATAAGCCATGATAACAATGATCTCCTATTTTAACAGAAATAACAGGCATGCCTACAACAGGTCTATGTATCTTAGCATCGGGTTTAGCAATATTAGCAGTTTCCTCACAGAAGTAAATAACATGCCCATCAATATTATCAGCCAAGAGATCTTTAACCATAGCAATACTAGGTTCAACTTTGATTTTCTCAGGAGGTGTATATGTCTTAGTATTACTCTTACGAACCACAGTTGAAGCTTTAGCAGGATCCTTTATCCCAACAGGGAAAGGTGGTTTCTCAACATAAGTAGTAGGAATAATAGGATCATTATAAGTGATAGTCTTTTGTTCAACTGTACCAGGTGCAACTACTTTTACTTCAATGGGAGGGTTATATTTAAAACACTTCTCCATAGGGAGATCAATGTGAGTAGCAAAAGATTCACAGAAAGAAGCTACTATCTCAGAGACAAGTCCATATTTAGCGCTAAATCCACGAAAAGCATCGGTATCCATAAAATATTTAACACAATCAACCTTAGGTGTCATACCTGACTCCTTACCATCAACCTTAGCTGTCATACCTGACTCCTTACCATCGTCAGAGTTGCGTTTAATTCTTTCCAATAAATCCCACTTGAATTCAATAGTCTTCAGCATATAAGAACCAGCATAGGAAGTATCAAGCATGGTGCGATCATTGAGAGAAAGCCGAGCATAAATTTTTGGAATAATCATATCTCTTGAGAGCACATGGTTGGGGCATGAATATAACATTGACTTAAGCCTCCCCCAAGCTTGAGCAATACTTTCTCCTTCGCGAGGACAAATGTTATATATATAATTACGATCACGATGAACAAGATGCGTATGATAGAACTTCTGGTGAAATTCCAATTTCAATCATTTATAGTCCCAAGATCCCGTATCATCACATAGCCTATACCATGTCAATGCGTCTCCCTTCAAAGGTAAAGGGAAGACCTTCCTCTTAACAACATCATCGGGCATACCTGCAAGCTTAAATAATCCACAAACTTCATCCACATAGATAAGGTGTAAATCGGGATGCAATGTTCCATCTCCTTCAAAGGGATTAGCTAGCAGTTTCTCTATCATACTCGAAGGAATCTCAAAGTAAACATTTTCAATAGGTTCAGTAGGTTGACGAGAAACTCTTTGCTCTACTGGTCGGGACGAAGATGCCCCGAACAAGCCCCTCAAAGGATTAGTTTCCATAGTAACAAGTGACAGAAAATTTCAGCACACTATATAAATGTTTTCTTACCAAGTTCAACTCACCAAAGATGCTTCACTCCCCGGCAACGGCGCCAGAAAAGAGTCTTGATGACCCACAAGTATAGGGGATCTATCGTAGTCCTTTCGATAAGTAAGAGTGTTGAACCCAACGAGGAGCAGAAGGAATGGCAAGTGGTTTTCAGTAAGGTATTCTCTGCAAGCACTGAAATTGTAGGTAACAGATAGTTTTGTGATAAGATAATTTGTAATGGGTAACAAGCAATGAAAGTAAATAAAGTGCAGCTAGGTGGACCAATCCTTTTTGTAGCGAAGGACAAGCCTGGACAATTTCTTATAATGAGAAAATCACTCCCAAGGACACATGGGAATTATCGTCAAGCTAGTTTTCATCACGTTCATATGATTCGTGTTTATTAGTTTGATAATTTGATTGTGGGTGGACCGGTGCTTGGGTACTGTCCTTTCTTGGACAAGCATCCCATTTATGATTAACCCGTATTGCAAGCATCCGCAACTACAAAAGAAGTATTAAGGTAAACCTAACCATAGCATGAAACAAGTGGATCCAAATCAGCCCCTTACGAAGCAACGCATAAACTAGGGTTTAAGCTTCTGTCACTCTAGCAACCCATCATATACTTATTAATTCACAATGCATTCCTCTAGGCCCAAATAATGGTGAAGTGTCATGTAGTCGACGTTCACATAACACCACTAGAGGAGAGACAACATACATCTCATCAAAATATTAAACAAATACCAAATTCACATGACTACTAATAACAAGACTTCACCCATGTCCTCAGGAACGAACATAACTAATCACAAAGCATATTCATGTTCATAATCAGAGGGGTATTAATATGCATTAAGGATCTGAACATATGATCTTCCACCAAATAAACCAAGTAGCATCAACTACAAGGAGTAATCAACACTACTAGCAACCCACAGGTACCAATCTGAGGTTTTGGTATAAAGATTGGATACAAGAGATGAACTAGGGTTTGAGAAGAGATGGTGCTGGTGAAGATGTTGATGGAGATTGACCACCTCCCAATGAAGGGATCATTGGTGATGACGATGGTGATGATTTACCCCCCCCCAGAGGTAAGTTTCCCCGGTAGAACAGCTCCTCCAGAGCCCTAGATTGGTTCCGCCAAGGTTCCGCCTCATGGCGGTGGAGTTTCGTCCCGTAAGCTTGCTTATGATTTTTTCCAGGGTAAAAGCCTTCATATAGCAGAAGATGGGCACCGGAGGGCCACCAGGGGGACCACGAGGCAGGGGGCGTGCCCAGTAGGGGTCGGGGCGCCCCCCACCCTCATGGCCAGGGTGTGGGACCCTCTGTTACTTCTTTCACTCAATAATTCTTATTAATTCCAAAAATGACTTCCATGGAGTTTCGGGACTGTTGGAGCTGTGCAAAATATGTTTCCAATATTTGCTCCTCTTCCAGCCCAGAATTCCAGCTGCCGGCATTCTCCCTCTTCATGATAAACCTTGTAAAATAGGAGAGAATATCCATAAGTATTGTGATATAACGTGCAGTAACAACCCATAATACAATAAATATCGATATAAAAGCATGATGCAAAATGGACGTATCAATAAGCTCTACATTCACATACAACGGGTGCAAGCCAGTTTTGCACACACAGAAATACTCGGGTTAAACTTGACAAGCCTAGCATATACAAATATGGCCTCGGAACACTTGAGACCGAAAGGTCGAGCGTGAATCATATGGTAGATATGATCAACATAGTGATGTTCACCATTGAAAACTACTCCATCTCACGTGATGATCGGACATGGTTTAGTTGATTTGGATCACGTGATCACTTAGATGATTAGAGGGATGTCTATGTAAGTGGGAGTACTAAAGTAATATGATTAATTGAACTTTACTTTATCATGAACTTAGTCCTGACAGTATTTTGCAAATAATGTTGTAGATCAATAGCTCACGTTGTTGCTTCCCTATGTTTTATATGTTTTCCTAGAGAAAACGAAGTTGAAAGATGATAGTAGCAATAATGCGGACTGGGTCCGCGATTTGAGGTTTATCCTCATTGCTGCACAGTAGAATTATGCCCTTGATGCACCGATAGGTGACAGGCCTATTGCAGGAGCAGATGCAGACGTTACGAACGTTTGGCTAGCTCATTATGATGACTACTTGATACTTTAGTGCACCATGCTTAACGGATTAGAATCGGGACTTCAAAGACATTTTGAATGTCATGGACCATATCAGATGTTCCAGGAGTTGAAGTTAATATATCAAGAAAATACCCGAGTTGAGAGATATGAAGTCTCCAACAAGTTCTATAGCTAAAAGATGGAGGAGAATAGCTCAAGAAGTGAGCATGTGCTCAGATTGTCTGGGTACTACAATCGCTTGAATCAAGTGGGAGTTAATCTTCCAGATAAGATAGGATTGACATAGTTCTCTAGTCACCATCACCAAGTTAGTAGAACTTCGTGATGAACTATAGTATGCAAGGGATGACGAAAAAGATTCCCGAGCTTTTCATGATGATGAAATCGATGAAGGTAGAAATCAAGAAAGAGCATCAAGTGTTAATGATCAACAAGACCACTAGTTTCAAGAGAAGGGCAAAGGGAAATAAAGGGAGCTTCATGTAGAATGGCAAGCAAGTTGTCACTTCCGTGAAGAAGCCCAAAGCTAGACTAAAGCCCGAAACTGAGTGCTTCTACTGCAAAGGAATTGGTCAGTGGAAGCTTAAATGCCCTGAATATTTGGTGGATAAGAAGGATGGCAAAGTGAACAAGGGTATATTTGATATACAGGTTATTGATGTGTACCTTACTAGTGTTTATAGTAGCTCCTGGGTATTTGATACTTGTTCGGTTGCTAAAAATTAGTAACTCGAAACAGGAGTTACAGAATAAACAGAGACTAATTGAGGGTGAAGTGATGATGTGTGTTGGAAGTGGTTCCAAGATTGATATAATAATCATTGCACACTCCCTATACTTTTGGGATTAGTGTTAAACCTAAATAAATGTTATTTGGCGTTTGTGTTGAGCATCAATATCATTTGATCATGTTTATTGCAATACGGTTATACATTTCAAGTCAGAGAATAACTGTTGTTCTGTTTACATGAATAAAACCTTCGATGGTCATACACCCAATGAAAATAGTTCATTGGATCTCGATCGTAGTGATACACATATTCATAATATTAATGCCAAAAGATGCAAAGTTGATAATGATAGTGCAACTTATTTGTGGCACTGCCGTTTGGGTGATATCGGTGTAAAGCGCATGAAGAAACTCCATAAAGATGGATTTTTGGAATCACTTGGTTATGAATCATTTGATGCTTGTGAACCGTGCCTTTTGGGCAAGATGACTAAAACTCCGTTCTCCAGAACAATGGAACTAGCTACTGACTTGTTGGAAATAATACATATGGATGTATGTAGTCCAATGAGTGTTGATGCTGATGGCGGGTATTGTTATTTTCTGACCTTCACAGATGATTTGAGCAGATATGAGTATATCTACTTAATGAAGCACAAGTCTGAAACATTTGAAAAGTTCAAAGAACTTCAGAGTGAAGTGGAGAATCATCATAACAAGAAAATAAAGTTTCTACAATCCGATCATAAAGGAGAATATTTGTGTTACGAGTTTGGCCTTAATTTAAAAACAATGTGGAATAGTTTCACCGCTCATGCCACATGGAACACCACAGCGTAATGGTGTGTCCGAATGTCGTAACCGCACTTTATTGTATATGGTGCGATCTATGATGTATCTTACCGATTTACCACTATCGTTTTGGGGTTATGCATTAGAGACAACTGCATTCACTTTAAATAGGGCACCATCAATATCCGTTGAGACGATGCCTTATGAACTGTGGTTTGGCAAGAAACCAAAGTTGTCGTTTCTTAAAGTTTGGGGTCGCGATGCTTATGTGAAAAAGTTTCAACCTGATAAGCTCGAACCCAAATCGGAGAAGTGCGTGTTCATAAAATACACAATGGAAACTTTTGGGTACACCTTGTATCATAGATCCGAAGGCAAGATATTTGTTGCTAGAGAAGGAGTTTCTCTCGAAAGAAGTGAGTGTGAGGAAAGTAGAGCTTGATAGGGTAATTGTACCTTCTCCCGAATTGGAAAGTAGTTCATCACAGAAATCAGTTCCAGTGATTCCTACACAAATCAGTGAGGAAGCTACTGATGATGATCATGAAACTTCAGATGAAGTTACTACAGAACCTCATAGGTCTTCCAAAGTACAGTCCGCACCAGCATGGTATGGTAATCCTATTCTGGTAGTCATGTTACTAGACCGTGATGAACCTACGAACTATGAGGAAGCGATGATGAGCCCAGACTCCGCGAAATGGCTTGAAGGCCATGAAATCTGAGATAGGATCCATGTATGAGAACAAAGTGTGGACTTTGGTGGACTTGCCCGATGATCGGCAAGCCATAGAAAATAAATGGATCTTCAAGAGGAAGACAGACGCTGATAGTAGTGTTACTATCTACAAAGCTCGATTTGTCGCAAAATGTTTTTCGATAAGTTCAAGGGTGTTGAATATGATGAGATTTTTTCACTCGTATCGATGCTTAAGTCTGTCCGAATCATGTTAGCAATTGCCACATTTTATGAAATCTGACAAATGGATGTCAAAGCAGCATTCCTTAATGGATTTAATAAAGAAGAGTTGTATATGATGCAACCATAAGGTTTTGTCAATCCTAAAGGTGCTGACAAAGTGTGCAAGATCCAGTGATCCATCTATGGACTGGTGCAAGCATCTCGGAGTTGGAATATACACTTTGATGAGTTGATTAAAGCATATAGTTTTATATAGGCTTGTGGTGAAGCCTGTATTTCCAAGAAAGTGAGTGGGAGCACTACAACATTTCTGATAAGTATATGTGAATGACATATTGTTAATCGGAAATAATGTAGAATTTTATGGAAAGCATAAAGGAGTATTTGAAAGGAGTTTTTTTAAAGAAAGACCTTGGTGAAGCTGCTTACATATTGAGCATCAAGATCTATAGAGATAGATCAAGGCGCTTGATAAGATTTTTCAACGAACACATACCTTTACAAGATTTTTGAAAGAGTTCAAAATGGATCAGTCAAAGAAGAAGCTCTTTCCTGTGTTACAAGGTGTAAAGTTGAGTAAGACTCGAAGGCCGACCACGACAGAAGATAGAGAGAGAATGAAAGTCTTTCCCTATGCCTCAGCCATAGGTTCTATAGATTATGTTGTGTTGTGTACCAGTCCTATTGTGTACCTTGTCGTGAGTTTGGCAAGGGGGGTACAATAGTGATCTAAGAGTAGATCACTAGACAGTGGTCAAAATTATCCTTAGTGAGGACTTAGGAAATGTTTCTCAATGATGGAGGTGATAAAGAGTTCGTCGTAAAGAGTTACGTCGATGCAAGCTTTTACACCAATCCAGATGACTCTAAGTCTCAATCTGGATATATATTGAAAGTGGGAGCAATTAGCTAGAGTAGCTCCGTGCAGAGCATTCTAGACATAGAATATTTGCAAAATACATACGACTCTGAATGTGGCAGACCCGTTGACTAAACTTCTATCACAAGCAAAACTTGATCACACCTTAGTACTCTTTGGGTGTTAATCACATAGCAATGTGAACTAGATTATTGATTCTAGTAAACCCTTTGGGTGTTGGTCACATGGCGATGTGAACTATGCGTGTTAATCACATACATATGTGAACTATTGGTGTTAAATCACATGGTGATGTGAACTAGATTACTGACTCTAGTGCAAGTGGGAAACTGAAGGAAATATGCCCTAGAGGCAATAATAAATGTTTATTATTCATGCTAGAATTGTATTAACCAGAAACTTAGTACATGTGTGAATACATAAACAAACAGAGTGTCACTAGTATGCCTCTACTTGACTAGCTCATTGAATCAAAGATGGTTATGTTTCCTAGCCATAGACATGAGTTGTCATTTGATTAACGGGATCACATCATTGGAGAATGATGTGATTGCCTTGACCCATTACGTTAGCTTAGCACTTGATCGTTTAGTATATTGCTATTGCTTTCTTCATGACTTATACATGTTCCTATGGCTATGAGATTATGCAACTCCCGAATACCGGATGAACACTTTGTGTGCTACCAAATGTCACAATGTAACTAGGTGAATATAAAGGTGCTCTACAGGTGTCTCCGATGGTGTTTGTTGAGTTGGCATAGATCGAGATTAGGATTTGTCACTCCGATTGTCGGAGAGGTATCTCTGGGCCCTCTCGGTAATGCACACACTATAAGCCTTGCAAGCAATGTGACTAATGAGTTAGTTGCGGGATGATGCATTAGAGAACGAGTAAAGAGACTTGCCGGTAACGAGATTGAACTAGGTATGGTGATACGGATGATCGAATATCGGGCAAGTAACATACCGATGACAAATAGAACAACGTTTGTTGTTACGTAGTTTGACCGATAAAGATCTTCCTAGAATATGTAGAAGCTAATATGAGCATCCAGGTTCCGCTATTGGTTATTGACCGGAGACGTGTCTCGGTCATGTCTACATAGTTCTCGAACCTGTAGGGTCCGCATGCTAAACGTTCGGTGATGATTTATATTATGATTTATGTGATTTGATGACCGAAGTTTGTTCACAGTCCCGGATGATATCGGGGACATGACAAGGAGTCTCGAAATGATCAAGCCGTAAAGATCGATATATTGGAAGGCTATATTAGGACATCAGAAAGGTTCCGAGTGTTTCGGGTATTTTTCGAAGTATCGAAGAGTTACGGGAATTCGTATTGGGCCTTAATGGGCCATACGGGAAAGGGAAGAAAAGGCCTCAAGGGTGGCCGCACCCCTCCCCATGGACTAGTCCGAATTGTACTAGGGAGGGGGGGTGCCCCCTTCCTTCCTTCTCCTTCTCCCTTCCCCTTTTCCTACTCCATGTGGGAGCTGGAATACAATTAGAACTAGGGAGTCCTAGTAGGACTCCACACTTTGGGCGCACCGTATGAGGGCCGGTTGTCGGTGTCAAAACCGGCGGATCTCGGGTAGGGGGTGCCGATCTATGCGTCTTAGGCTGATGGTAACAGGAAGCGAGGGACATAATGTTTACCCAGGTTCGTGCCCTCTCGATGGAGGTAAAACCCTACTTCCTTCTTGATTAATATTGAAGATATGAGTAGTACAAGAGTAGATCTACCATGAGATCGTAGAGGCTAAACCCTAGAACCTAGCCTATGATGATCATGATTTTAATTGTAATCGACCTTCTAAGGACCAACCTCTCCGGTTTATATAGACACCGGAGAGGGCTAGGGTTTACATGGAGTCGGTTACAAGGAAGGAAATACAATACACGGATCGCCAAGCTTGCCTTCCACGCAAAGGAGAGTCCCATCCGGACAGGGGCCGGAGTCTTGAGTCTTGTATCTTCATGCTTCAATAGTCCGGACGATGTATACAGTCCGGCTGTCCGGATACCCCCTAATCCAGGACTCCCTCAGTAGCCCCTGATCCAGGCTTCAATGACGATGAGTCCGGCGTGTAGTCTTGTCTTCGGCATTGAAAGGCGGGTTCCATCTCCAACTCCAAAGTAATTATCGAACACTTAGACCGTGTCCGGATCTGTGACATGATCTCCACATACCATTGTAGGGAACATGGCATAAATCTGATCCGCTGGCAATCTTCGTACGTCGTGCCCTTGCATCGTGGCCTGGTCCAAAGCGAACCGGTGTTTCTTGCCCTACCTTGACTCACGTTGCGAGGCAGTTTTACTGGCATATCCTGCCAAAGCAGAGACCGTGTTCCTCTTATTACATGATCTTTTATCAATAAGGGCGTGCGTGACCCCACGATGACCGTTGGTATAACTCCGTGTGTTTTTAGATAAGCCTCAAGCGGTCACACTGAGGACTCTTGATATTCACCCCCTTTATAAAGGGACCGAGGCCTATGCCTCTTTTCCACCTCCCTCGCGCCTTCTCGCACATCGAGTTCTAACACTCGAGACCTAGCCCAAATATCCCAGATCCTCCAATATGTCCGGATCCAACCCTGAAGGCCGGTGGGTGGCCACCTCGATCCAAGAGGAGGACAGTGCGAGGCATAGGGAGGTCGGATACCTGACCGCCGACATCCAACATAGGCTTCCTGCTCCAGGGCAGGTCATCCCTACACCAGAGCCCAACGAGAGCGTCGTGTTTGTTCCTCACTTCCTCTGTGTCTTGAGCCTCACCTCCGATCCCTTTTTGAGGTTGCTCATGTTCTATTACGGGTTGGATTTTCATGATCTAGCTCCAGATGCTATCCTCCATATCTCTTCATTCATCATTGTATGCGAGGCCTTTCTCCACATCACTCAACACTTCGGCTAATGGATCAAGACCTTTAATGTGAAGCCAAAGATGATCGAGGGGTGACGTGTGGAGTACGGAGGTGCCATAATAAGTAGGAACGCCGATGCCCCATGGCCAGAGGGTTCTTTCCCAGAAGTATCCGATGATGGCAGCGGAGGTGGTTTTATGCCACAGCTCCCAGAGCCACAAGGTGGGTAGCTCCCCCGAGTTCCGCTTGGGCCCTCCGTCACAACTAGCGTCTTGGACCGATGTAGGACGGAATTGGGGACCCACTGGCGATGTACCAGTACTGCAGAATCGCATCTGGGAGCTTCTTGAGAGGGACATTAATCTTGTCAGTATAATTCAAGTTTTGTTAATCCGACGGATGTTGCCCTGCCAACGTCGGCCTCTCCGGATGTGGGAGTTCAATCTATAGGGTCTGTGGACTATTAATCACTTCTTCGGTCTGAAGCTCGAAGGGATGTGCAAATTATTCTTCGGACCACAAGTAGATTGTCCGGACACCACTGAGGATGCGGGCCTAAGCTGCAATCGCCTAGATACCCAAGTAAGTAACCTTGATACCGGACACTATGTTTTATATTTGCCATAATTGTTATTCTGAAAATCATCCGTGATCAGGAATGGCTCAGCAAGGTGGAGAGAATCAGGTGTCCGGCCCCATTTCCCGAAGGCTCGCCTAGTCCAACCATTGCCAAGATCCTTGACCGGGTGCTCAGCAGAATGTGATACGTCTCCGTCGTATCTACTTTTCCAAACACTTTTGCCCTTGTTTTGGACTCTAACTTGTATGATTTGAATGGAACGAACCCGGACTGACTCTGTTTTCAGCAGAACTGCCATGGTGTTGTTTTTTGTGCAGAAAATAAAAATTCTCGGAATGTCCTGAAACTCCACGAAACACCTTAGAAAAAATAAAGAAAAATCCTTGCAAAAGATGAAGACCAGGGGGCCCACACCCTGCTCACGAGGGTGGGGGGCGCGCCCCCCCTGGGCGCGCCCCCCTACCTTGTGGGCCCCCTGGTGGCCCTTCGACGCCAACTCCAACTCCATATATTGGCTTTCGGGGAGAAAAAAATTAGAGAGAAGAAATCATCGCGTTTTACGATACGGAGCCGCCGCAAAGCCCTAATCCCTCTCGGGAGGGCTGATCTGTAGTCCGTTCGGGGCTCCGGAGAGGGGGATTCGTCGCCGTCGTCATCATCAACAATCCTCCATCACCAATTTCATGATGCTCACCGCCGTGCGTGAGTAATTGCATCACAGGCTTGCTGGATGGTGATGGGTTGGATGAGATTTATCATGTAATCGAGTTAGTTTTGTTAGGGTTTGATCCCTAGTATCCATTATGTTCTGAGATTAATGTTGCTATGACTTTGCTATGCTTAATGCTTGTCACTAGGGCCCGAGTACCATGATTTCAGATGTGAATCTACTATGTTTTCCTGAATATATGTGAGTTCTTGATCCTATCTTGCAAGTCTATAGTCACCTACTATGTGTTATGATCCGGCAACCCCGAAGTGACAATAATCGGGACCACTCCCGGTGATGACCATAGTTTGAGGAGTTCATGTATTCACTATGTGCTAATGCTTTGTTCCGGTTCTCTATTAAAAGGAGGCCTTAATATCCCTTAGTTTACAATAGGACCCCGCTGCCACGGGAGGGTAGGACAAAAGATGTCATGCAAGTTCTTTTCCATAAGCACGTATGACTATATACGAAATACATGCCTACATTACATTGATGAACTGGAGCTAGTTCTGTGTCACCCTATGTTATGACTGATACATGATGAACCACATCTGGCATAATTATCCATCACTGATCCGGTGCCTACAAGTTTTCCATATACTGGTTTACAATTATTTACTTTTCCGTTGCTACTGTTACAATCACTACAAAATACCAAAAACATTACTTTGCTGTCTTTACTTTTGTTACCATTACCACCACTATCATATTACTTTGCTACTAAATACTTTGCTGCAGATACTAAGTTTCCAGGTGTGGTTGAATTGACAACTCAGCTGCTAATACTGGAGAATATTCTTTGGCTCTCCTTGTGTCGAATCAACAAAATTGGGTTGAATACTCTACCCTCGAAAACTGTTGCGATCCCCTATACTTGTGGGTTATAAAGACCTTTTTCTTAGCGCTGTTGCCGGGGAGCATAGCTCTATTCTTTGAGTCACTTGAGATTTATATCTGCTAGACACTATGAAGAACTTGAAAGATGATCGAACTACTATTTTGCCCTCAACTACGAGGGGAGGTAAGGGACTGCCATCTAGCCTTGCACTAGATTCTCTTTCTGTTATGAGTAAGTTTGCGACACCTAAACCTGCTACTGCTATAAATTATGATATGTCGCATGATATTGATGATGCCACTTCTGCTATGCACGATACTTATGATGAAACTAGTTCTATGCTTGATACTACTGTGCCACTTGGTGAATTTCTTGATGAGCAAATTGCTAGGTCTAGAGAAAGAGAAATTATTGAACCTGAACACGATGATGTTAGTGATGATGAACGTATGCCTGCAATTCCTAAGGGTTATCTTTTTGATGCTAAATCTTCTGAAGCTATTCTTGCTTGCCAGGATAGACAGGAACTTAAGAGGTTGCTAGTTAAATGGAGTAAAGAATCTTTTAGAGGTAGAATGAGACCCGACCCTGCTTTTGCTACTTCACCTATATGTGTTCCTGATCAGGATTATTATGATTTTTTTGCTGATACAGATATAATTATTTTGGTTGAATCTGATCCTTTTTATGGCTATGAATCTGAAACTGTTGTGGCACATCTTACTAAGTTAAATGCTATAGCTGCCCTGTTTACAAATAATGAGAGATCGCGCTACCTTTATTTACTCAAGATATTTCCGTTCTCATTAAAGGGTGATGCTAAGATATGGTATAATTCTCTTTATCCTGGTTGTGTGCAAAGTCCCCAGGATATGATTTATTACTTCTCTGCTAAATATTTCCCCGCTCATAAGAAACAAGCTGCTTTGAGGGAAATATACAATTTTGTGCAAATTGAAGAAGAGAGTCTCCCACAAGCTTGGGGGAGGCTTCTCAAATTACTTAATGCTTTGCCTGATCATCCTCTTAAGAAACCTGAAATATTTGATATCTTTTATAATGGACTAACTGATGCTTCTAGAGATTACCTGGATAGTTGTGCTGGTTCTCTTTTCAGGGAAAGAACACCGGATGATGCTGAAATTCTATTGAATAATATGTTGGCAAATGAAACTAATTGGGCACCTCCTGAGCCAGCTCCAGAGCCAATTACTGAGCTTATTCCTAAACCAACTACGAAGAAGAGAGGTGTTTTATTTCTCAGTCCCGAAGATATGCAAGAGGCAAAGAAATCTATGAAAGAAAAAGGTATTAAAGTTGAAGATGTTAAGAATTTACCGCCTACTGAAGAAATACATGGTCTTAATTTATCACCTGTTGAAGAAGTTTATGATCTCAACTACTTATTTAATGAAGAACCTCCCGATATCCCGACATAGGTAGTAAAGGTAAATTCTCTCTATAGATATGATACAGCTGAAGTCCCTCCTACTAAAATTGCTAGTCAGTGCTTGGATGAGTTTGATGACTTTATGTTTAAGCAAGATGACTTTAATGCTTATTTTGGTAGACAATTAAAACAGAATACCTTTGTGATTAAACGCTTGGGTGATTATGTGGCTGATATTAGAGGTGAACTTAAACTTGTTAGCAAACATGCTTCTATGGTTACCACTCAAGTAGAACAAGTACTTAAAGCTCAGAAAGAAGTGCTTGATGAAATGAATAGTAACAAAAATGATTATGCTGTTAGAGTGGCTACTAGAACTGGTAGAATGACTCAGGAACCTTTGTATCCTGAAGGACACCCTAAGAGAATCGAGCAAGATTCTCAGAGAAATAATATAGATGTACCTAGTTCTTCTAAGAGGAAGAAAAAGAAAAATGATAGGACTTTGCAAACTTCTAGTGAACCTATTGCTGAACCACCTGAGAATCCAAATGATATTTCTGTTTCTGATGCTGAAACACAATCAGGTGATGAACATGAACCTAGTGATAATGTTAATGATAATGTTCATGTTGATGCTCAACCTAGTAATGATAATGATGTAGAAGTTGAACCTGTTGTTGATCTTGATAACCCACAATCAAAGAATCAACGTTATGATAAAAGAGACTTCGTTGCTAGGAAACATGGTAAAGAAATGGAACCATGGGTTCAGAAACCCATGCCTTTTCCTTCGAAACCATCCAAGAAAAAGGATGGTGAGGATTTTGAGCGCTTTGCTGAAATGATTAGACCTATCTTTTTGCGTATGCGATTAACTGATGTGCTCAAAACAAATCCTTATGTTAAGTATATGAAGGATATTATTACTAATAAAAGAAAGATACCTGAAGCTGAAATTTCCACCATGCTTGCTAATTATACTTTTAAGGGTGGAATACCAAAGAAACTTGGAGATCCCGGAGTACCTACTATACCATGCTCCATTAAAAGAAATTATGTTAAAACTGCTTTATGTGATCTTGGAGCCGGTGTTAGTGTTATGCCTCTCTCTTTATATCGTAGACTTGACTTGAATAAGTTGACACCTACTGAAATATCTTTGCAAATGGCTGATAAATCAACTCCTATACCTATCGGTATCTCTGAGGATGTGCCTGTTGTGGTTGCAAACGTTACTATTTTAACGGAATTTGTTATTCTTGATATTCCCGAGGATGATAGCCTGTCTATTATTCTTGGAAGACCTTTCCTTAATACCGCATGGGCTGTTATTGATTGCACCAAAGGCAATGTCACTTTTCATGTTAATGGCAATGAACACACGGTACACTTTCCGAGGAAACAACCTCAAGTTTATAGTATCAACTCTATTGGAAAAATTCCATCGATTATATTTGGAGGTTTTGAATTTCCTCTCCCTACTGTCAAGAAAAAGTATGATATTCTTATTGTTGGGGATTTTCGTATCCCCGTTGAGGTAACTTAGTGTCATTTGAAATTTCTCCGGTTCCGTGATTATTCGGAATGAGTTTGTTAACAAGACTTGATCAACCTTGTTAGTGGGTTCATTTTGATGATCACGAGATGGATGAAACTAGAAGCACAACCTTCTGTACCTTCTTTATATTTTCTGTTATTTAGTAGAAATAAAGTAAAATAGTATTTTTCTGTCTGTCTCCTGACTTATCCGTGCAATATAAAAATATCCCGAAAATAAAAGTCCTCAAAATGCCATGCCAATTTAATATGATTTTTTCGGGAATATTTGAGAATTTACTGTGCAAAAATTACCACGGGGGAGCCGCCACCTGGCCACGAGTGTGGAGGAGTAACAGTAGCAACGGAAAAGTGAACCACCTTGGAAGCATTAGAACCACGGGGGATAGTAACAACTCCCACAAGTGCCTAGAGCCTATATAAAGCATTAGAACTACTTGGAACCATATAATTTCGACATGCAAGCTCAAGAACATGGTCACCTATGCAGCACAAATTCGTGGAAAAACATGGTCACCTACTTGGGGGAGTTGATACGTCTCCGTCGTATCTACTTTTCCAAACACTTTTGCCCTTGTTTTGGACTCTAACTTGTATGATTTGAATGGAACTAACCCGGACTGACGTTGTTTTCAGCAGAACTGCCATGGTGTTGTTTTTTGTGCAGAAAATAAAAATTCTCGGAATGTCCTGAAACTCCACGGAACACCTTAGAAAAAATAAACAAAAATCCTTGCAAAAGATGAAGACCAGTGGGCCCACACACTGCTCACGAGGGTGGGGGGCGTGCCCCCCTACCTCGTGGGCCCCTGGTGGCCCTCCGACGCCAACTCCAACTCCATATATTGGCTTTCGGGGAGAAAAAAAATCAGAGAGAAGAAATCATCGCGTTTTACGATACGGAGCTGCCGCCAAGCCCTAATCTCTCTCGGGAGGGCTGATGCGGAGTCCGTTCGGGGCTCCGGAGAGGGGGATTCGTCGCTGTCGACATCATCAACCATCCTCCATCACTAATTTCATGATTCTCACCGCCGTGCGTGAGTAATTGCATCGTAGGCTTGCTGGACGGTGATGGGTTGGATGAGATTTATCATGTAATCGAGTTAGTTTTGTTAGGGTTTGATCCCTAGTATCCATTATGTTCTGAGATTGATGTTGATATGACTTTGCTATGCTTAATGGTTGTCACTAGGGCCTGAGTGCCATGATTTCAGATCTGAATCTATTATGTTTTCATGAATATATGTGAGTTCTTGATCCTATCTTGCAAGTCTATAGTCACCTACTATGTGTTATGATCCGGCAACCCCGAAGTGACAATAATCGGGACCACTCCCGGTGATGACCATAGTTTGAGGAGTTCATGTATTCACTATGTGCTAATGCTTTGTTCCGGTTCTCTATTAAAAGGAGGCCTTAATATCCCTTAGTTTCCAATAGGACCCCGCTGCCACGGGAGGGTAGGACAAAAGATGTCATGCAAGTTCTTTTCCATAAGCACGTATGACTATATACGGAATACATGCCTAGATTACATTGATGAACTGGAGCTAGTTCTGTGTCACCCTATGTTATGACTGATACATGATGAACCACATCCGGCATAATTATCCATCGCTAATCCGGTGCCTACGAGTTCTCCATATACTGGTTTACACTTATTTACTTTTCCGTTGCTACTGTTACAATCACTAAAAAATACCAAAAACATTATGTTGCTGTCTTTAGTTTTGTTACCGTTATCACCACTATCATATTACTTTGCTACTAAATACTTTGCTGCAGATACTAACTTTCCAGGTGTGGTTGAATTGACAACTCAGCTGCTTATACTTGAGAATATTCTTTGGCTCCCCTTGTGTCGAATCAACAAATTTGGGGTGAATACTCTACCCTCGAAAACTGTTGCGATCCCCTATACTTGTGGGTTATCAAAATGCCCTCAGTGAAGGACAAGGGGAAGAACAGGGAAGCCAAACTTCACATGCTGCGCATCCAAACCGGGGAATTGTTACCTCCCCTGAGGAGGATAGTCGGGAAGGGGAGGCCAAACCTCTTCCCCGCGTGGGAAGAAGAGGGCCGCCTCCAAAGACTTGGAGACGGAGATGCCCAAGCAAGGGAAAAAGGTATCACCAGGGGGCTCTGCCCCGACGGGCACCCTCACCGCGTCGTGCCCACCAACGGGCCAGCCCTCCACCGAGCTGTAAGTTAATCGTTAATTTCAAGGTATTGTGTTTCTCCGAGATCCATAACCAGGATTCGTCTTTTGCAGTCCGGCTAGCAGCTCTTCTCAATAGAGCTCGTCTTCGGTGGATCTTCCTCCGGAGATGATGGAGAGCGAGACTCCACCCACCGTCATGGATGAGTCCGGACCTGCCGAAGCCGGAGGCCAATACGTCAGCCTCCCTAAGCCCAGAGCGTTTGGCTCCCACGGGGGGCAATGAGAAGGGTTCAGCATAGTTCAATGTCCGGTCGGATATACTGACATGCCTTCTGGAGCGAGCTGCGCTGTCGGAGGAGCACCGCTCATTAATGAGCATGGTGCTTAAGAAGATTTCATCTGCTACAAGCGGTTTGAATGAGGCATTTACGAGCCTACTCAGAGGCTTTGAGGTATGTAGTGAAGAATACATAATTTTTGGCAGTGAGGCACACACTAGGTGTGCTCCATTTAGATAGTAGCCCCTGAGACTCTGGTTGCCCACCCTAGGCGGCAAACGGAGGATCGTATTTTGTAAGTACTGATTGCGCTGTACATATGCGCAGGTATCTAAGGATCCGGCTACCGAACACTCCGTTGAAGTTGCCGAAATAAGGAGGAAAATTGGATCTATTGATGCCGATATCACGCTGGTGGACGAGCGGCTGAATGAGTCACAAGGTATGTGCTCTTCTTTCCTTATTTATATAGGAAAATATGAGAGTGGCATAATATGAATGCAATATTCTTGGACTGCAGACGAGGCTGCTGCCATGGAAGCCTTGAGGGCGGAACTTGCCTAGGCCAAGGAACAAGCTCAGGTTAGCAATGCGGCTGCCCTAAAGGAGGCCGAGGAATTGAAAGCCGAACAGGATGCCCATTGTTGAAGCAAGGAAAAGATAGCCAAAATGCCTGTGGATTTAAAAAATGCTGCTGACTGGTATGAGCTCCTTAATAAGGAGCATAAGGATAGTTCGGCCGACCTGAATAAGGCACTTAATGCCACCAAGGAGATATGGACCGAGCTCAGGGGTGCGCGGGAGGAGCTTGAACATGCCGGTAAAATCGCGACTAGGGGCTCCTACTTGCTATGGATGAAGTTTTTTGATCCGAAGTACGCTCCCCTGGATGGACGCTGGAGTCCTGCGGACACGTATGCGGATTTGGCAAAGAGTACAGCTGACGCTGCCAAGTTCTTCGAGGATCATGGTGATAAGGAAGTGGAGAAGGTTTTCTGGTCGAAATTCAATGCCCCCACTCGCCCGCTGCCGTTAAGTGACAAGATGGCTGCTGCAGCGGTGCTTCACAGGCTGTCCAGGCTTGCAATGCGGTCCATCTTTGGCCAAAGGGGCCTAAGCCGGACATTTACTTCGGTTTGGTTCAACAATTCCTTGGGGCCATGCCTCGGATCGACGCCATGCGAAGGTCGGCGTGCATAGAGGGTGCGCGAATGGCCCTTGCCCGCGTTAAAGCCTATTGGATAGATATGGAGGCCACCATTGTAGCAACCCAGAATCCGGCGGGAGGCCAGTATTCGGCCGAGCACTACTTGGAGCAGGTAGCAGAAGGTGCCCGCTTAATAGAGGCGCAGTGCTCGAAGAGTATATTGTTCGAGTGAAACATCGAATCATTGTAAAAACAATGTTATTTTGATTATGAGGCTATATTTAAACTTTTTGCCAGAAAGTATTATTGTGTCCCCTGTGCGGCCATTTATATATATATATATATATATATATATATATATATAAGTAATACGAAAGTTAGCAGTCGTTGGCTTCAGCCCCCACGCATACAATGCGGGGGTGTTTGTGAAAAATATGCGTAATCACACTTGATCCAATGTCTTGGTCCATTAAGGAGGTGATCGCACGTCGAACTAGGCAACCAGACTATATAGCTGTAACACTTTTGCTTAGCCATGGGAGTCTAACGGTGGTGCTACTATGTAGTCCCTAGTACTTTTGGGTGCATCCGAATAGGGGTGCATATGTACATGGCCGGGAAACGGCCCTTCGTTAATACGGAGGAATCCTAAAGATTCCGGTGATTCTTCGAGTGGTTGAACAGTCTCTCGCTGTATCATGACCGTTAGTTTTCGGCTTTCTCTACTGAGGTGCTCATCCGGAATAACCAGGGCACAATCGCAGTAGTTCTCCTTTGGCCGCCTTAGCCGATAAGAACGGAACGTAATGCGGCAAACCCAGGAGCCGGGCGAACCCAACATTTGACCAAAGACATGATTCGGAGCTGATGCATATAAGGCCAAACTCGTGAAGCCGAACACTCCCGAAGGTATTCGGTCTTTGTAACAGAAAATAGGCTGAAGACTGCCTTTTCATTGTAAACCTTGTATTTCCAGGTACGTGTGTTAATCTATCGTGGCGAAATGCCAATAACGGCAGTATCCTCTGTGTGTATGGAACCCATGGGATGGTTAAACAACAAGAGGCAATAGAAAAGGTTTACACAGGGACTTAATCTAAAAAGAAACCTATTGAGCGGGGCCCTGTTGCACATCTGCGCCTTTGTCTCTGTTGTGTCGTATCCTGGAAGGGTATCGTGCGAATGTTGTCCGTAAAAACTAGTGTAGGAGAGTACAACGTAAGTATGCGATGGATAGTCAAAGTGTAAGATGTTGGCCTGCCAATAAGGTTGAGCCAAGTTTGGGGCTGTATTAAATATTTATAACCCCTAGTGTCCTCTATGGGATTACATATACGGTACCCTGGTTTATCCGGGCTGCCGGACTCGTCTAACCGCGTCTGTGGTCTTAATGACCAATCATAATTTTTGATATTAGAGGACGCTTATAGTCCGACCGCTAGGGCCGTCGCGTGTTCCTCTGCGCGTGAAGAGCGCTCTGTGCTTCCGTTATTTGTTATGACGCCACGTGGACCTGGCATCTTGAGTGTAAGGTATGCATAGTGCGGTACTGCGTTGAAGCGGGCGAAGGCCGTTCTTCCAAGCAATGCATGATAGCCACTTTGGAAGGGTGCGATGGTGAAGGGTAGTTCTTCGCTTCTGTAGTTTCCTGGGGAGCCGAATGTTACCTCCAGTACGACGGAGCCCCTGCCGTAGGCTTCAACGTCTGGTATCACCCCTTCAAAGGTAGTGTTGCTTTGGCTAATTCTGGATGGGTCTATCCCCATCCTGCGGACAATGTCCTCGTATATTAAATTGAGACTGCTGCCGCCGTCCGTGAGGACGTGGGTGAGATGTTATCCGTCAATTATTGGGTCAAGCACCAAAGCCCCTGATCCTCCGCGTCGAATACTAGTTGGGCAGTCCATGTGATCGAAGGTGATCAGACAAGCCGTCCAGTAGTTAGGTGTGGGTACGATGGGCTCTGTATCGTACGTGTCTCGGAGCGCGCGTTTGTGCCTTATTGTGGATGTGTGCGTCGCGTGGATCATAGTTTTAACCTCTGGTGGGAATTTTTTCTGTCCCCCAGTGTTCGGCTGGCGAGATTCATCCTCTTCTTCACTTGGTGTTTCCATCCCCTTGTGTTCGACATTTAATTTGCCGGCCTTCTTGAAGACCCAGCATTCTCTATGCGTGTGGTTCGCAGGTTTCTCGGGGGTGCCGTGAATTTGGCCCAGTCTGTCCAGGACTCCATTCAGACCGGACGGTCCCTCTTTACTGCCTTTGAATGGCTTCTTTTCTGATAAGGTCAAGAGCCCCTGAATCCGGCATTGACCACTGTGTTGTCTGGGCTCTCTTCCTTGTTTTGGCGTTTGCTTTTATTACGTCATGGCTTCCCGTTACCATCCGTTATTTTGGATGTGCTGGGGTCGCTGGTGCCTTTACGGGCTAGCCAGCTATCTTCACCCGTGCAAAAGCGGGTCATAAGGCTTGTTAAGGCTGCTATTGTCCTTGGTTTTTCTTGGCCGAGGTGTCCGGCGAGCCACTCGTCGCGGATGCTGTGTTTGAATGCCGCTAAGGCTTCGGCGTCCGGACAATCGACAATTTGATTTTTCTTAGTGAGGAATCTATTCCAAAGCTTGCGGGCGGACTCTCCGGGCTGTTGGATTATGTGACTTAGATCGTCCGCATCCGGAGGCCAGACATAAGTCCCTTGAAAATTGGCCCTGAAAGCATCCTCGAGTTCCTCCCAACTCCCAATTGAATTTTCGGGGAGGCTTTTCAACCAGTGTCGAGCTGGTCCCTTCAACTTGAGGGGAAGGTATTTGATGGCGTGGAGGTCGTCCCGACGAGCCATGTGAATATGTAGGATAAAATCCTAGATCCAGACCCCTGGGTCCGTCGTTCCGTCGTATGCCTCTATATTCACAGGTTTAAAACCCTGTGGAAATTCATGGTCCAGTACTTCTTCGGTGAAGCACAGGGGGTGAGCAGCCCCTTTGTATCTGGACGGTGTTGTGGCATGCCGTCGGCTGTTGTTGTGTCCGGTGCTTATTCCGAACTGGTATTTGGTTGGTATGATCGTTTTCGTGACCATAGTCCCTCGCCGGGGTGTGTCCCTTAGATCCGTATATGGACCTGGCCACGCCAGCTTTCTTATCCAGGTGCTCTCATAGATCGTGCGCGTCGTCGGTTGCCGCTCTATTGCGGTTATGAAGTGGTACGTGTCGCCTCCTGATCGTGTTGTTCTTTGGTGGAACGGCCTCGTCGTCGAATTCTGGCAGTAGCTTACATTTTGGATAGCTCTTTGTGTGGCGATCGTCGCCGTATCTTTCTTCAGTGTCTAGCACTTTATTCCATCTATGATTGAGTGTTTCTCGTGCGGCTTTTAGCCGTTGCTTCTTCTTCTTTAGACTTTTTTCTGTGGCCATAAGCTTTCTGTGGAGGTTATCTCGTTCCACATGTTCTTCCGGCATGATGAATGCATCATTGTCCGGACTATGTTCTTGTCCTAGGGAGGTTTGATGAACTCGTCCCTCGGGGTCATTGTGATCGGACGTCT
This sequence comes from Triticum dicoccoides, assembly GCF_002162155.2. Lineage (NCBI taxonomy): Eukaryota > Viridiplantae > Streptophyta > Magnoliopsida > Poales > Poaceae > Triticum > Triticum dicoccoides. The sequence continues at coordinate 107,531,968 of NC_041381.1, read as the reverse complement.
GCTCCGAACTCGGTTCGGCGTGCCCTGGCTCATCCTGCTCCATCGTTGGGTCCATGTGGTAGTTGTTGCCTTCGGAGATTGCTGGTATGTCGATCTTTCTTGCGCTCTTGTCGCTATTTTTACTGTTGCCGGACATTGAGTGGCGTCTGCGCCGCCGTTTTTGCTTTTGCCTGGGGGTTTTATCTTCCGGATTGTCGCCGTCGTCCTCCTTGTGCGTATCCACCATGTATATATCATGTGATGAGGTAGTAGTCCAGCGTCCTAGAGATTCCGAATCTTCTACTGCATCGTCGTCCATACCGTCGATGCCTTCGGAGTCAAAGTCAAGCACGTCAGTTAAATCATCAACCGTGCCAATGAAGTGGGTGGTGGGTGGGCAACGAATTCGTCCTCTGCTTCCCACTCGAGCCGGACATAGTTCGGCCGAGAGCCTCCTGACAAAGAGAGAGACTTTAATGAATTCAGCATGTCGCCAAAGGGCGAGTGCTGGAAGATATCCGCAGCGGTAAACTCCATTACTGAAGCCCAGCCAGGCTCGGCGGGCTCGAGAGTGTGCAGACCAGAACCTACGACCTGGTATGAGTCCGGGGGTCCGGGATCACAGGTCTTCTTAGAAGTGAGGCCGGTGTTCGGCTCCACCACCGATGAGTGTGTGGCTTGTGGGGCGGGGTCCATCTCTCCATCCTTAGGCAACGCAGCCTGCTCCGGATTTAGGTCTGGGGCTACTGCAGGGGTGATATCCCAAACATTGTCCGACAGCAGGTCTAGGCCGTGCTCATCGCGACTTCCTGGTGTTCCTAGCACAGGCCCAAATCCGTCGAAGATCAAGTCTCCATGAATATCCGCCGCGTAGTTCAAGTTTCCGAACCTGACCTGGTGGCCAGGGGCGCTGCTGTCGATCTGCTCCAGATGGCCAAGCGAATTGGCCCGCAGCACGAAGCCGCCTGGACCGTGTTGTTGACGATTGAAGGCACCATCAAGCTTTGTAGCGACGACACAGAGGAACTCTCAATGAAAGAACCAATGTTGGTGTCAAAACTGGTGGATCTTTGGTCGGGGGTCCCGATCTGTGCGTCTTAGGCAATTCGTAACACGAAGCAAGGGACACAATGTTTACCCAGGTTCGGGCCCTCTCAATGGAGGTAAAACCCTACTTCCTGCTTGATTAATATTGAAGATATGAGTAGTACAAGAGTAGATCTACCACGAGATCGTAGAGGCTAAACCCTAAAAGCTAGCCTATCATGATTATGATTGTAATTGTGATCGGCCTTCTAAGGACCAACCTCTCCGGTTTATATAGACACCGGAGAGGGCTAGGGTTTACATGGAGTCGGTTACAAGGAAGGAAATACAATATCCGGATCGCCAAGCTTGCCTTCCACACAAAGGAGAGTCCCATCCGGACACGGGCCGGAGTCTTGAGTCTTGTATCTTCACACTTCCATAGTCCGGACGATGTATATATTCTGGCTGTCTGGATACCCCCTAATCCAGGACTCCCTCATCGGACTCCTCCTCCCTCCATCCTTTATATATGTGCCAGTGGGCACCCCATAGACACACAAGTTGATCATTGATCTATTAGCCGTGTGTGGTGCCCCCCTCCACCATAATCCACCTCCGTCATATCATAGCGGTGCTTAGGCGAAGCCCTGCGTCGGTAGCTTCATCAACATCGTCATCACGCCGTCGTGCTGACGGAATTCTCCCTCGAAGCTCTACTGGATCGTGAGTTCATGGGACGTCACCGATCTTAACGTGTGCCGATCGCGGACGTGCCGTACGTTCGGTACTAGGATCTGTCGATCGTGAAGATGTACGACTACATTAACCGCGTTGTCATAACGCTTACGCTTATGTTCTACAAGGGTACATGGACGAAACTCTCCCCTCTCGTTGATATGCATCACTATGATCTTGCGTGTGTGTAGGATTGTTTTTAAAATTACTATGTTCCCTAACAGTGGCATCCGAGCCAGGTTTATGCATAGATGTTATATGCATCAGTAGAACACAAGTGAGTTGTGGGCGATACTAGTCATACTGCTTACCAGCATGTCATATTTTGATTCGGCGGTATTGTTGGATGAAGCGGCCCGGACCGACATTACACATACGCTTACGCGAGACTGGTTCTACCGACATGCTTAGCACACAGGTGGTTGGCGGGTGTCAGTTGATTCAACTTTAGTTGAATCGAGTGTGGCTACGCCCGGTCCTTGTTGAAGGTTAAAACAGCACTAACTTGACGAAATATCATTGTGGTTTTGATGCGTAGGTAAGAAAGGTTCTTGCTCAGCCTGTAGCAGCCACGTAAAACTTGCAGCAACAAAGTAGAGGACGTCTAACTTGTTTTTGCAGGGCATGTTGTGATGTGATATGGTCAAGACATGCTGCTATATTTTATTGTATAAGATGATCATGTTTTGTAACGATGTTATCGGCAACTGGCAGGAGCCATATGGTTGTCGCTTTATTGTATGCAATGCAATCGCCCTGTAATTGCTTTACTTTATCACTAAGCGGTAGAGATAGTCATAGTAGCAATAGTTGGCGAGATGACAACGATGCTTCGATGATGATCAAGGTGTCAAGGCAGTGATGATGGTGATCATGATGGTGCTTTGGAGATGGAGATCAAAGGCACAAGATTATGATGGCCATATCATATCACTTATATTTATTGCATGTGATGTTTATCCTTTATGCATCTTATTCTGCTTTGATTGACGGTAGCATTATAAGATGATCTCTCACTAAATTTCAAGGTACAAGTGTTATGCACCTTTGCCAAAGTTCGTTGTGCTGAGACACCACGTGATGATCGGGTGTGATAAGTGATGACCCACAAGTATAGGGGATCTATCATAGTCCTTTCAATAAGTAAGAGTGTCAAACCCAACGAGGAGCAGAAGGAAATGACAAGCGGTTTTCAGTAAGGTATTCTCTGCAAGCACTGAAATTGTAGGTAACAGATAGTTTTGTGAGAAGATAATTTGTAATGGGTAACAAGCAATGAAAGTAAATAAAGTGCAGCAAGGTGGCCCAATCCTTTTTGTAGCAAAGGACAAGCCTGGACAATTTCTTATAATGATAAAAGCTCTCCCGAGGACACATGGGAACTGTGGTCAAGCTAGTTTTCATCACGCTCATTGATTCATGTTCGTTACTTCGATAATTTGATATGTGGGTGGACCGGTGCTTGGGTACTGTCCTTTCTTGGACAAGCATCCCACTTATGATTTGTCACGCCCAATATGCGACCCTATCCAAAAGGAACTCGAAGGTCCCACCAAGGATAGACCCGCATATTGAAACGCTTTTGCAAGGTGGATATCATTACATCAACATTACATGATAGATGGGGATACATATAAAAGGCATACAATGCCACACGAATACAACATCACAATACATAAGAGCATCATCCGACTACGGATGAAACACAAACAGAAACTCAAACGACATCCACCCAGCTAGCCCAGGCTGCCGACCTGGAACCTATCCCCTGATCAAAGAAGAAGCAGAAGAAGAACTCAAGACAAGCAAGCATCGCTCTCGCGTCATGATCATCGCATAACCTGTACCTGCAACTGTTGTTGTAGTAATCTGTGAGCCACGAGGACTCAGCAATCCCATTACCATGGGTATCAAGACTAGCAAAGCTTAATAGGAAAGGAAGGGGTAAAGTGGTGAGGTTGCAGCAGCGACTAAGCATAATATGGTGGCTAACATACGCAAATAAGAGCAAGAAGAGAGCAAAAGGAACGGTCGTGAAGCTAGCAATGATCAAGAAGTGATCCTGAACTCCCACTTACGTCAAACATAACCCAGAAACCGTGTTCACTTCCCGGACTCCGCCGAAAAGAGACCATCACGGCTACACACACGGTTGATGCGTCTTAATTCGGATCTGGTGTCAAGTTATCTACAACCGGACATTAACAAATTCCCATCTGCCTATAACCGCAGGCACGGCTTTCGAAAGATTATACCCTGCAGGCGTGTCCCAACTTAGCCCATGACAAGCTCTCGCGATCAACGAAGGAATATACCTTCTCCCAGGAAGACCCGATCAGACTCGGAATGCCGGTTTACAAGACATTTCGACAATGGTAAAACAAGACCAGCAAGACCGCCTGATGTGCCGACAATCCCGATAGGAGCTGCACATATCTCGTTCTCAGGGCAACACTGGATGAGCAATCCGTACAACTAAAACCAGACCTCAAGTTTCCCTGAGGGGGCGCTGCAAAGGGCTCTAGTTCGGACCAACACTTATACAAGC
>NC_041381.1:107494467-107527139 GCF_002162155.2 Triticum dicoccoides | reverse complement strand
TATAATAAAAATGACCCTCGAGAGAGCGACTCCCAAGGGAAAAGTAGGTGGTGGTGAGGCAAATGGTAAAACTAATGTTGGGCCTTGCTGGAGGAGTTTTATTCAAAGCGAACTGTCAAGGGGGTCCCATAAATCACCCGACCGCATAAGGAACGCAAAATCCGGGAACATAACACCGGTATGACGGAAACTAGGGCGGCAAGAGTGGAACAAAACACTAGGCAAAAGGCGGAGTCTTCCACCCTTTACCAAGTATATAGATGCATTAATAATATGAGAGATATTGTGATATCCCAACCAAAATCTTGTCCACCATGGAGAAATCTTCAACTTCACATGCAACTAGCAAAGCTGTAAGAGGGCTGAGCAAAGCGGTAACATAGCCAAATAATGGTTTGCATAGGAAAGGTGTCAAAGGTTAGAGGCTGACATGGCAATTTGGGATGGCTTGATAAACAGGTGATAGGTAGCGCATCAAAGCGATAGAACAAAGAAACTAGCATAGCAAAGATAGTATTGAGATCTAGGGTAGCGGTCATCTTGCCTGAAATCCCGCAAGGAAGAAGAATGAGTCCATGAAGAAGATGAAGCCACGAAGACGAACCAAGCGTAGACGAACGAATCCTCACGATCGCAAGGGAAACAGGAACTATCGAAAAAGAAGCACACAACATGGTAAACACACCACACATGAACAAGGCATGATGCACAACAAGCATGATGCATGACAAAACTACATGAAGCTAGTCATGGCAAGGGATGATGCAAACAAGAGCAACACATCAAGGCAAGTTTAAATGAGGCCGTGAACAACATATAACAATTCCGGTAAGTCCTCATATGCATATTTCGAAATTGCTCCAGATCTGAATAAACCTTATGTTCAAGTAGTTAAACAGCAAGTTAGGACGCACCAAGATGATCTACACGAGAATCTAGTCAAGTTACATATAAAGTTCATTTAATTCGGAGCTACGACCTAGAAGATATGAGCAAAACAAGTTAAACATGGCATTGATGCAAAATGCACTCAAACATCAAGCAAACACCTCAAAACATGGATGCAACATGATAATATGAAACTACATGCAAAATCAAGCAAGTTTCATATAGAGCACACTAAAAACGGAGCAACGGTTCAACACACACACATGAAACAAGTTTAAAGGACAAGCTGTTCAAAACAGCAACTAGGCATATTGCAAGCACCAAAACAACATGCTACAACACCTCAACATGATAACAAAAGGCATGGACATGATGTACAGGTAAAGCATTACAAAGCATGAACACTGAGCTAACTCCAGAAATCAGTAGAACATGCTCAAACACACATGGTAAGATTGCAAGTAATAACAATTCCAGACTTTGCAGAAAATAACATCACGATGCAATGTTTAGAGCTATCAAACAACATGTTACATGAACTTATCATGGAAAACAAAGGCATGGAATGAATCTACTAAATGCATAGATCAAAAGTCCCTTATTGACCATAAGCCAAAAAGGATCAGAAAATATGATGTCACCCATGTAAACATAGCAAGTTATAATACAGATTCAAACATGGCAGGAACATAATTATGAAGGCATGTAGATGAGCTTGTACCACTCACCACAGAGCAATACATGGCATGGCAAGGCAACCAACAGTAAGAAGACATGTTTGCAAGCTAAGCATGGCAATAGCAAGCTCATAGGGTGCATGGAACACTAGCAAAACACATGGCAACAACTGAACTTAATGTTAACAGGCTGACAACAACATTATGAAGCAACTTTGGAGCAAGATATGAACAAGCTACAGCAAGCTATAAATGCAACCAGGGGAATGGATGGATAGACCAAGACATGTAGAACAAAACACATTTAGTGAACATCTCCAGATTATGCATAGAATGACTAGTAGCAACATGTTTATATAGCATCACGAAATAACAGATTCAGCCTAGCAAAACAGCAACATCAAGTACACTACTTAACAAGCTCGATTCACTCACCACACGTCATTGCATGACAATATAAGCATAGCATCATCAAGAAGACATGTTTATGAAACAAACCAAGGCAAGAACAAGTTCATAGCATGCAAGGATCAACTATAGCAACCTTGGCAAAATTGAATAACATGTAAACAATCTGCCAGGAAACATTTTGAAGCAAAAGTAGAGCACGAAAATAACATGCTCGACTACTCCATAATTGCAACCGAAGGCATGAATGTATAGACAATAACCAATTTTTCAAAACACCTTTACTGAAGTATCTCAAAATATGCATGGATCTCTCTGTAGCATCATGTTTACATGGCATCAAAATTATAGCAGAACAGGGACTAAAATCAGCAACATCACGATGCCTAGTTTGCATGCTTGTGATAGTCACCACATTGATCACAAAAATACATGGTAAGAACCTCTGTAAAGAAGACATGACATAGTTCAAAACACATGTATACATCAACCTCATAGGATGCACACATCAATCATGGCAAAAATGACAAAAGAGCTCGTTCTGATAACAGATAGCAGAAAACATTATGAAGCACTTTTGCAACGATGATTCAGGCATCTAGATGACCTCAGATGAATACGATGAAATGGAATGAAATGTTGCACTCGTTGAGGCGAACAATTTGACATATTACACGCACAAAACGGAGCTACAGATGCAGAGATACGATGCGATGAAAATGGCATTAAAATTACAGCAGATCTGGGACTTGGTCGTTTTACTGAAAGAAACAGGACGGGCGCTAGATTACCATACGACGCACGAGCGGGGATTAGGGGGCTGCTCACCCTGGGCTCGGCCCATGAAGAGGAAGCAGGCCGGGGGCTGGGCTGGTCTGGCTGGGCCTCACGGGGAGCTGGGCTGGGCCTCCGGCTTGAGGCCCACGCGCACACGCGTGCACGAGCGGGCGAGGCGTCATCATCCTCCCCTCGATCCCGCCTGGATCAAGGGAGGCGTGGGAGGCGGCGGTCGATGGGGCTCCGGCGAGCCCCCAAGGAAGGCAGGGAGGCGAAGGGAGGGGCGGATCCGGCCTTGGCGCTCCGGATCCGGCCAGTTTCCTGGCGGCGGCGAGCGGAACGAGGCAGCGCGGCAGGGAGCTAGTGCTCCTGTCCATGGAGAGAGGAGGGAGATTAGGGTTAGGGAGAGACAGAAGAGCTGGGGGAAGGGATGGGGCGACCTGGCGGCGGAGTTGGCGCCGGCGGCCGGACGAGGGGGCGCGGAGGAGGCGAAGGCGCGGAGGCGGCGCAGGATCCGGCTGACGAACTGGGCCGGGAGGGCCTGACACGGGCCCGAGCGGGCTGGACGGCGGTGCGGCCGGCGGGTGCCACGTGGCAGCCTCCGGTTCGCTGAGGGCGGCGGCGCGGGCGGGGCAGACATGTCCGGCCTGATCCGGACGTGTCTGGCGGCGGAGGAGGGATTTCGTCTAGGGTTAGGGGGGAATTGATCCGGGATTTTGGGGGAGAGGGCATATTTATAGGAAGAGGGAGCTAGGAGAGTCCAAATGAGGAGCGGTTTTCGGCCACGCGATCGTGATCGAATAACCGAGAGCATGGAGGGGAGTTAGATGGGTTTTGGGCCAGTTTGGAAGGGTGTTGGGCTGCAAAGAGAAAGGGGGTTTTCGGGCTACGCGGTTAACCGTTGGAGTATCAAACGGACTCCAAATGGCACGAAACTTGACAGGCGGTCTACCGGTGATGTACCAAGGCCGCTTGGCAAGACTCGGTCCATTCCGAGAAAGTTTAACACCCGCTCACAACGAGAGACGAAAGGGGAATGCCGGAGGGCATAGGGGCGCCGGATTGCGAAACGGACAACGGGGAAAATGCTCGGATGCATGAGACGAACACGTATGCAAAAATAAATGCACATGATGACATGACAATATGCAACACGCAAGAAAATGACATGGCAACGATGGCGAATAACTGAATGACACCTGGCGCATCGGATCTGGGGCGTTACAACACTCCTCCACTAACAAGAGATCTTGTCCCGAGATCTTAGGACCGAGACGAAAGAGAAAAGGGGAAGAGGTGAAACAAGAACTCAAGAGAAGAAGCAAAGAATCGAGAGCACTCGAGAAGAAGAGAGGAATGACGAGAATGACGAGAATCGAAATCTCACGGAATCAGATAGACTATGAAAGCACTCCCGTTAGAACGAGATAAGAAACGAATAAGACTGAAAGGATTTAGGCAGCACTCCGGCTGAACATGGAAAGAATAGAACACGAACTTCACAAGATGGAATGACACTTGATGAAGACATGACACAAAACCTCCGGAAAGAATTGAAAGAATTGAATGAAAAGAACGGAGAAGAAAATGACAAATTGTGCCACGAATGAAATAGAAAGCAACCTTAGAAGAAAAGATTGAATGGAGTTGTTGAGAAAATTCAACAATGAAAGAATAAGATTTTTGTGGACTTATAGATAACATCTCAAAATTATGAGGGGATAACCAGCCGCAAATGGAAATGATTGGATAGCTTAGAAGAACAAAGAAATGCAAAACTCCACTTCAAAAGAAAATGAAGAATTAATTGCACTTCGAAAGGCAAGAAGGAAAGATACTTGAACTCCTTCGATAATAATCTTGATGAACACTTGAGGAAAGAATTGAATCATGACGAGCCACCGTGAAGAACTCCGATAACAAAAGGATGACGAGATAAAATGAAATATGAAAAGGATAAGATTAAAGCCTTGTGATGATTTAGATGGAGGTTCCGACGAGATGGCCGTGGAAACTTTGAACTCTGGGAAAGAAAAGATGAAGACACTTGGAACTAGAATTTATTCATCACGAACAAACTCCGAAGGAAGGAATTACTCACTTTGATGAAATAAGAATAAGATTTATTGCATGCTTATCCTTCATCCAATTAAATTGATGACAAGCAATGGATTTTGCATACTACTTATTCTTCTTGGCAAAAGGATTGAGGGGTAAATGGCGCAAAACTTGAGAAAGTCTTCATGAACCACCGGTAGGATTGGAAAGAACGAATAAATTAAAATGACAATCAAAGAAAAGAATCTTGGACGAACCACCGTTAGAATTCGGAAATGACTGATGAAAGAGAATGAATCACCGGGAAGAATTAGAAGAACATAACTTCTTGAGGGGATTTAGATACAAAAGAACTAAGAGATAATGAGCTGATTAAGGAACACTTGAAAGAAGCACCGGGATAATTAGATAACGATAGCTGAAATGTGAGGACGAAGAATTCTTCGGGAACGATGGCCTCCGGTGAAAAGAAACGGGAAAACAACTTCTGACATACTCCAGATAGACTACTTCCCGTTCTCTTGCATCTAAATTATGTGATAGCCTAGCTTGTCAGGGATGATAGACTACTCATATCAATAAGGAATTCCTTCTTTTCCGGAAGCCCATTCACACAGAACTCCAAAGTTAAGCATGCTCAGCTTGGAGTAATTTCAGGATGGGTGACCGACCTGGAAGTTTCTCCCGGGTGCGCATGAGTGAGGACAAAGTGCGCAGAAAAGACTAGTATTGATCTGTGGGGCCAGTCTAGATCCCGCCAGGAGTAACGACCACCGGCGGGTGTGTCCGGGGCGTTTCAAGTTGGTATCAGAGCCGACCCTCATGGTTACACGTATGGTTGCAGACAGGTGCGCGGTCATGTTGTTCATGACGTCTGTGACCCGTCATGGCACATGGCATGGCACATGTACCGGACTGGATGCACAGACGTATGTGCCAAGAGGGAACGTTCCTGTGGCCCGACGAGGACGTCGGTTCCTCTGAGTGGGGGTGTATGTGATAGCCTGGCTTATCAGGGATGATAGACTACTCATATCAATAAGTAATTACTTCTTTTCCGGAAGCCCATTCAGACAGAACTCCAAAGTTAAGCATGCTCAGCTTGGAGTAATTTTAGGATGGGTGACCGACCGGGAAGTTGCTCCCGGGTGCGCATGAGTGAGGACAAAGTGCGCAGAAAAGACTAGTATTGATCTGTGGGGCCAGTCTAGATCCCGCCAAGAGTAACGACCACCGGCGGGTGTGTCCGGGCCGTTACATGATTAACCCGTTTTGCAAGCATCCGCAACTACAAAAGAAGTACTAAGGTAAACCTAACCATAGCATGAAACAAGTGGATCCAAATCATCCCCTTACGAAGCAACGCATAAACTAGGGTTTAAGCTTTTGTCACTCTAGCAACCCATCATCTACTTATTACTTCCGAATGCCTTCCTCTAGCCCCAAATAATGGTGAAGTGTCATGTAGTCGACGTTCACATAACACCACTAGAGGAGAGACAACATACATCTCATCAAAATATTGAACGAATACCAAATTCACATGACTACTAATAACAAGACTTCACCCATGTCCTCAGGAACAAACGTAACTACTCACAAAGCATATTCATGTTCATAATCAGAGGGGTATTAATATGAATTAAGGATCTGAACATATGATCTTCCACCAAATAAACCAACTAGCATCAACTACAAGGAGTAATCAACACTACTAGCAACCCACAGGTACCAATCTGATGTTTTGGTACAAAGATTGGATACAAGAGATGAACTAGGGTTTGAGAAGAGATGGTGCTGGTGAAGATGTTGATGGAGATTGACCCCCTCCCAATGAGAGGATCATTGGTGATGACGATGGTGATGATTTCCCCCTCCCAGAGGGAAGTTTGCCCGGCAGAACAGCTCCTCCGGAGCCCTACATTGGTTCCGCCAAGGTTCCGCCTCGTGGCGGCGGAGTTTCGTCCCGTAAGCTTGCTTATGATTTTTTCCAGGGTAAAAGCCTTCATATAGAAGAAGATGAGAACCGGAGGGCCACCAGGGGGCCCATGAGGCAGGGGGCGCGCCCAGTAGGGGTGGGCGCGCCCCCCACCCTCGTGGCCAGGGTGTGGGCCCCATCTGGTACTTCTTTCGCTCAATAATTCTTATTAATTCCAAAAATGACTTCCATGGAGTTTTAGGACTTTTGGAGCTGTGCAGAATATTTTTCCAACATTTGCTCCTTTTCCAGCCCAGAATTCCAGCTGTCGGCATTCTCCCTCTTCATGATAAACCTTGTAAAATAAGAGAGAATAGCCATAAGTATTGTGATATAACATGCAGTAACAGCCCATAATGCAATAAATATCGATATAAAAGCATGATGCAAAATGGACGTATCAACTCCCCCAAGCTTAGACCTCGCTTGTCCTCAAGCAGAAGTCGATATCGAAAAATATGTCCACATGTTTAGAGATAGTGGTGTCCATAAAAATAAAATACGGACATGAGGTCATCATGATCATTCTTATAACAGCAACATATAAATATTTTGTCATATGCCTTCTTATGATCAAGTAACAATCTATTCACAATGTCAAGTATGCATCCTGAACTTCATTAAAAACTAACAAACTATAATTTCAGTCATTGAAGCAATTGCAATTTACCATAACATCAGAAAGAGTCAAGAATAGAGCTTTTCAGCAAGTCCACATACTCAACTATCATGTAGTCTTCTACAATTGCTAACACTCACGCAATACTTATGGTTCCGTAGTTTTAACTGGACACAGAGAAAGATAGGGGCTTACAATATCGCCTCCCAACGTATTCACCTTTGGGTGATGTTAACAATAATAGTTCATGCTAACTTACATCCAATTGGATATATATATCGGGATCTTTCCAACACAAGGTGCTTGCCAAAGGATAAAATGAAAAAGGGAAAGATGAAGATCACCTTGACTCTTGCATAAAGTAAAAGACATAAAGTAAAAGATAGGCCCTTCGCAGAGGGAAGCAGAGGTTGTCATGTGATTTTAGGGTTGGATGCACAAAATCTTAAGGGAAAAGAACGTCACTTTATATTGCCACTTGTGATATGAACCTTTGTTATGCAGTCCGTCGCTTTTATTACTTCCACATCACATGGTCGTATAAAGCTTATTTTCTCCGCACTAATAAGTCATACATATTTAGAAAGCAATTTTTATTGCTTGCAACATGACAACTTACTTGAAGGATCTTACTCAATCCATAAGTAGGTATGGTGGACTCTCATGGCAAAACTGGGTTTAAGGATATTTGGAAGAACAAGTAGTATCTCTACTTGGTGCAAGGAATTTTGGCTAGAATGAGGGGGAAAGGCAAGCTCAACATGTTGGACGATCCATGACAATATACTTTAACTAATATGTGAGAAAACATAACCCATTACGTTGTCATCCTTGTCCAACATCAACTCTTTAGCATGTCATACTTAATGAGTGCTCACAATTATAAAAGATGTCCAAGATAGTATATTTATATGTGAAAACCTCTCTTTCTTTATAACTTCCTATTTATTGCAATGATGACCATAACTATATTTGTCAACTCTCAACAACTTTTATGCCTCATACTCTTTATATGTGAAGTCATTACTATCCATAAGATCAATATGAACTTTTTATTGTTTTTATTCTTTCTATTTTCTCAAGATCATAGTAACATAGCAAAGCCCTTGACTAAACACTAATCTTTATTATATAGCTCATAGACTCGATTACATAGAGAGATCATAGTGCAAAACTCAAAACTAATTCATACCAAAACTTTATTCTACTAGATCAAGATATTACCAAAATGATCGAACTAAGAAAAATGGTAAAGATAGGAGTGTGATGGTGATACGATACCGGGGCACCTCCCCCAAGCTTGGCAGTTACCAAGGGGAGTGCCCATACCCATGTGATTATGTCCTCGGAGGTGATGAAGAAGGAGTTGTTGATGATGTAGGCTTGTCGTCCGTCTTCCAAGGCATAGGCTCACCATCATAGAAGGATGATCGAGTCTCCGAGATCCTCAAATTTGCAGCCAAACTCATCCTTTTGAATCTATATTCATACTCACAGTTCTGGTTTTGCAGGTCATAGATCTGGGCTTGGAGGTGCTCGATTTTCTAATGAAGCTTGCGATGGTCTCCCCAATGTTCTTGGCATCCAGCTTGTCGTTGTTGGTGAAATCCGCGATCATCATCTGGTTGGCATTAAGTCCACGCTCCACCATCCCTTGGAACTTGAAAACTTGTTGTTCCATAGCTTCGAGCTTTGGCTCCACGCTTCCGGTACGCCTTGGTCCCTCCACATCGCGAATGTGCAGCACCCCCTCACGCATCTCAATGGTTTGATGGTGTTGCAGCACCTCCGCGGGATAGGGGTTGATTACCCTCTCAAAAAACTTGTCCTTGGGAGCACTAGAATACGTCATGGCGATCTAGATTTGTCAAAAAAACAGCTTGAAATGAAAACAGAAGATTTGTGCGTGATATGGTGGTCAAAACCTTCGGGAGATTATATAATGAATTTTTATCAACCAAAAGAAGTATCGTGCAAGAAAACGGAATCTTGAGAGCACACGAGGTGCCCATGAGGCAGGGGTGGGCGCCCAGTAAGGGTGGGCGTGCCCTCTGAGGGAGTCCTGGATTAGGGGGTATCCGGACTGTGTACAACGTCCGGACTATTGAAGCATGAAGATACAAGACTCAAGACTTCAGCCCGTGTCCGGATGGGACTCTCCTTTGCGTGGAAGACAAGTTTGGCGATCCACATATTGTGTTTCCTTCCTTGTAGCCGACTCCATGTAAACCCTGAACCTCTCCGTTGTCTATATAAACCGGAGAGGTTGGTCCTTAGAAGGCCGATCACAATTACAACGATACCATCATAGACTACCTCTTAAGGTTTAGCCTCTACGATCTCGTGGTAGATCTACTCTTGTACTAGTCATATCTTCAATATTAGTCAAGCAGGAAGTAGGGTCTTACCTCCATCGAGAGGGCCCATACTTGGGTAAACATTGTGTCCCTCGCTTCCTGTTACCATCAGCCTAAGACGCACAGATCGAGACCCCCTACCCGAGATCCGCCGGTTTTGACACCGACATTGGTGCTTTCATTGAGAGTTCCTCTGTGTCGTCGCCGCAAGGCTTGATGGCTTGTCTCGTCGTCAGGGACAACATTACCTCTGGGGGAGCTCTATCTGTAGGCCAAACTCTCCGACTTGGTGGCTTTATCATAGCTGCCCCGTCGGCAGTTGCGCCAATGATGGCCTCTTGGGTCATCAAGCATAACCTTCCCGTCAGTTTGGAACTCGCCATACAGATGGATCCAATGGATCTTTCCTCCCTTAATGAGCTCTGGGAGTCGCTACAGACTATGACCGGATCGGGCTTAAACCCGACCAAAGGGACATCAGATCCCCGCTGGCCACCCATGAGATAGCGGTAGTGGAGGAACCATACACAGATTGCCCCTCAACTTGGAGGACAAATTATGTCCGGATCATCGAACTCCTTGAGCCGAACACTTGCTCAAAGGAAGACATGACCCGGGTCCCGGACTTAGAATCAGACATTGGGACGAAGATATTGGGCAGCACTCCGGATCCCAAGCTGTTAGGCTCAGAACCTCTCGCGCCCCTGGGTGTTAGATCGGATCAAAATCCGGATTCAGCAAACAACACCCATCCGGACTTAAACCGTCTCTCCTTCATCAGGCAAGAGCCCAGGAGACTGTACATCGCTACTCGGCCAGATTCCTCCTTGCACTTAACAAGGTCAAGGACTGCCGCGAGGAGGACGTAGTCTGACTCTTCTGCAAAAACTACATGGACAAAGGACTCCTTAATGCTATAAGCCGCCGTGACACATTACACTTCGCGGACTTGGCAATCATAGTATAGAAGTATTGCGCGATGGAAAGCGCCTGGAAAACCCAAACAGAATTTTGGGATAGTATGGCTCTCACCAAAACCTTTGTCCGGACTAAACGGGCGAACTCTCATAAGTTGGCCAATCTAATTCCCAAGAAATGAAAGCCTGCCCCAGGGCGGGGAACCGTATTGGAAGAATGGCTCAATGGGCCATGCAAACTCCACGGCACTCTGGACATAACACCAACTCATATCCTTAGAGCATGTTGGATACTCCGGCAGGATGCAAACAGTGGCGAGGATTTTGTGGCAAGCCATAAAGCAGAACGACATCCCGCCAACGAACACAATACGGTATTAACAGTCTCGAAAATTTTGCCTCAAACAATAGGCGCAAGCGAGCTCATCAAAGCTCCGCTGAAATTTGCCATGTGGCAAAGATAAACCCCTGGAACGACACTGCCATAACTTTCAATGCCAGTGATGAACCTCGATTCCAGACTGTCCAGGCACCGGCCTCTCTGGTCCTTAGCCCAATCGTGGACGGCTTCCGGCTCACTAAAGTACTCATGGACGGCGAAAGCGGATTAAACTTGATCTATGAAGAAATGCTCAACAAGATGGAAATCGATAAAGGTCGCATTGAGCAAACCGGCACCACCTTTAGGGGAATCATTCCTAGTCGGGAAGCGCGGTGTGTGGGAAAAATCACACTCGATCTGGTATTCGGCACCCCTGAAAATTACAGGTCCGAAGAAATCACATTCCAAGTGGCTCCTTTCAGCAGCGGATACCACGCCCTTCTAGGGCGGGACGCGTTTCCGAGCTTTCAAGCCATACCCCATTATGGGTACATGAAGCTTAAAATGCCCGGGCCCAATGGAATCATCACTCTAGCCAGTGATCCGGACATCGCACTTCACGTCGAAAACAAAACCGCAGCACTAGCCCTGGAAGCATTATCCTAATCCCTAGCAGCCAAACAATTAACGACGCTACGGGCCATCGTGGACAGGGATGACGTGATACTCGACAAGCGACCCAAGTCCACCTCATTTAAACCCGCAGACGAGATAGTCAAATTCCAAGTCCATCCAACGGACTCCACGAAGACAGCTTCCATCGGGACACAGTTGAGCCCCGTAGTGGACGCCGCATTACGAGACTTTTTACACGAGAAATGGGACATTTTCGCCTGGCACCCATCGCACATGCCGGGCATCCCACGTGGATTGGCCGAACACAGCCTTAATATACTAAAGGGATACAAGCCTGTCAAACAGACCCTAAGGTGATTTTCAGAGCCCAAACGACAAGCAATGGGGGGAGAGCTAGCCAAGCTACTCGAGGCCGGATTCATCAGAGATATTATACATCCGGATTGGCTGGCAAACTTGGTAATGGTACCAAAGAAGGACAAATCCTGGCGCCTATGCGTCGACTTCAAAGATCTCACCAAGGCTTGCCCCAAAGATCCCTTTCCCCTCCCTCGCATCGATCAGATTATCGATGCCACAACTGGACACGACTCGCTGTGCTTTCTCGACGCATACTCTGGATACCATCAAATAAAGATGGCAGAGTCAGACCAAGCTGCAACAGCTTTCATAACGCCATATGGCCCTTTTTGCTTCAACACTATGCCTTTCGGGCTTAAGAATGCCGGTGCAACCTATCAACGCATGATTCAAACATGCCTGGAAAAACAAATCGGCAAAACAGTGGACGCATATGTGTATGACGTGGTCATGGAAACAAGACACATCCAACCCCAAATAGATGACTAGAGGCTTACATTCGATAACCTCTGGATATACAACATCAAGTTGAATCCGTAAAAATGCATTTTCGGTGTCCCCTCGGGGAAACTGTTGGGCTTCATTGTTTACAATAGAGGAATTGAAGCAAATCCGGCAAAAATCCGAGATCTATCACAGTTGGATATACCAACAGACCTCAAACACATCCAGATGCGTGGCCGCTTTGAGCCGCTTTATCTCCAGGTTAGGAGAAATGGCATTACCTCTTTACTGCCTCCTTCGGCGCACCGAACACTTCCTGTGGACGGATGCAGCCGCAACCAGACTCGATGAAATAAAGACCTTACTAGCCAGTAATCCAGTCCTAATAGCGCCAAATATCGGCGAGCCTATGCTACTTTACATAGCTGCAACACATCAAGTTGTAAGCGTAGTGCTCGTCGTCGAGCGAGAGGTTGACGGATACAAATTCCCGCTCCAAAAGCCGGTTTATTACGTATCCACAGTACTCACCCCATGCAAATCCCGATACCCACACTATCATAAAATAGCATACGCGGTCTTCATGGCATCCCAGAAGCTGCAACACTACTTTCAAGAGTGTTCTATTACGATGGCCTCCGAAGTTCCACTCAATGACATAATAAATAACCACGACGCTATAGGCCGGATTGCTAAATGGGCTGTCGAGCTCCTTCTGTTCGACATAATATACAAACCACGGTGGGCCATTAAGTCGCAAGTAATGGCTGACTTTATCACCGAATGGACAGAAGCCGAACTCCCTAAAGAGTACGGCGCGTACTCCAACTGGATCATGCACTTCGACGGCTCTGAAATGCTGGCCGGATTGGGAGCAGGTGTAACGGTCCAGTACGTCCTCCAAATATTATACACAGACTCCAACAATGCAGCCGAATATGAGGCTTTTTTGCACGGTCTTCGGATGGCAATCTCTATGGGCATCCAACGCCTGGAAGTGCGCGGGGATTCAAACCTTGCAATATCACAAATAAACGGAAATTTTGATGCCAGGGATCCAAAAATGGCGGCCTACCATAATGTCATCCTCAAAATGTCAGATCGGTTTGAGGGGCTCGAATTCCATCATGTGGCTCGAGAAAACAATAACGCGGCTGATGTTCTCACCCGCATCGGCGCTAAACGCGACCCCGTCCCACCTAACATATTCCTAGAAAGGTTGTTCAAGCCATGTGTGGTATGGGAAGGGGAGTCCGGCAATACTAGCACGGATCCAAACACACCCCCAGATTCCGAACCATCATACGTAATCGGAGGCTCTGCCACCGAAATAACATCTTCGGACCACGAAAAAATCATGGCCGTAGTTGCCCCATGGACCGAGCCTTCCTTGGCCTACCTAAATAGGCAGGAGCTCCCAGAAGACCAAAACGAAGCACGCTGCATTGTCCAGCGTTCTAAAGCTTACAAAGTCCACGAAGGGGAACTCTACAAGAAAAGTGCCACCGGAGTGCTCCAAAGATGCATCTCCGAGGAGGAAGGGCGGCAGCTCTTAGCTGAAATTGATGCTCGACTGGGCAGGCACCACGCCGCGGCTCGGGCACTAGTCAGCAAGGCTTTCCCTACAGGCTTCTATTGGCCGATGGCCCGAGCAGACGCACAGGACCTTGTCCAACACTGCGTTGGTTACCACCTCTTCGCGAATCAGAGTCATATGCCCCCTACCGCTCTCCAAACAATCCCCATAACCTGGCCCTTCACGGTCTGGGGGCTGTATATGGTCAGACCTCTTAAAGGAGGAAGCCATAAGAAAAAATACTTATTGGTCATGGTGGACAAGTTCACCAAATGGATAGAAGCCAAACCAGTCAAAACGGCCGAATTCGGACCAGTCATAGACTTCATATCCGAGGCCGTACACCGATATGGCGTCCCCTACAGCATCGTCCCTGATAACGGCTCCAATTTCACAGCCGATGAGGTGAAAACTTGGTGCGGCAAAATGGGCATTAAGCTCGACTGCGCTTCTGTCTACCATCCCCAAACAAATGGCCAGGTCGAACGGGCAAACGGTCTCATCATGAGCGCCATCAAACCCAGACTAGTGTGATCTTTGACAGAATCAGATACGCACTAGGTCGAGGAGCTCGACTCCGTACTCTGGGGGCTATGGACCACGCCGAATTGCACCACCAGATATACGCCATTTTTTATGGTGTACGGCGCGGAAGCAGTTTTACCCTGCGACATAATACATGATTCGCCACGCGTACGCATGTACAAAGAGAAGGAAGCCGAGCTAGATCGGCAGGATAACCTGGATACCCTGGAGGAGGAGCGTGATGTCGCAAAGGCCCGCTCCACATTCTATCAATAGCAGGCTCGACGATACCAAAGCAGAGAAGTACGGGCCAAAACTTACAATATTGGCGAACTCGTTCTATGCCTACCGGAGAAGAAGAAGGACAAGCTCAAACCCAAGTGGGAAGGTCCCTTTGTCATCGACAAAGTTCTCACCGGAGGAGCGTACTGCTTACGTAATGCATCCGATAATAGGCTCGAGCCGAACCCATGGAATGCGGCAGACTCCAGAGATTCTACGCCTAACGCCGAACTCAATGTTCGTCTCCTTACTCCCTCCCTTTTATTTATGCTCCATCCCTTCTCCTTTCTCGACTTTTTTCTTCCTCTTCACACAAAGTATTTAATACAGTATGGACTTCCGGGTTACTCCGACCGCACTATGTGTGTAAGCAATACCTGGGGGCTTCCTATACGGAAGCTGAAAATAAATACTCTAATGGATTTTCGCCCATCACATATGCATTTATTTTTCCCTATGTGCCTTTTCTTCACCATTATATGCATCGATATAACTTAAGATGTGGCCAAGCTGGGTTTCCTAGCTCTTGTGTTTATGCCCTACGTTCCCGTTAATTCGGCCAGGGCATAAGGGGAGCACCTCTGCGATTGTTACTACCGGTTCAGCCTGATGTGTACCTCAGACTGGGTGAAGCCGAAAGCTAGTTTCCTTAAGAGAATATTCAATCGATGAACAAAAGATGTATTCGTTTATTACAATGTAAATCCCTAGAAGGCTTATATCCTGCGCCATCATTCGCAGTCCGGACATGTGCATCGTCACATGCGTACCCAGGGAAAGGAACCCCTAACGGAACTATTCTCCCTGGAAGATGTTTCTTACTACCCATGTAATATAACATAACTAGTTGGGTACTTGTCTGTTCAAGCACTTATGACCCCTACGCCTGGTTTCCACGCATACCCCGGTTTTGTATAACTGAGCGGGTATTTGGACACACCCCGGACTGTAGGATCCGGGGGCTGAAGCGAAAAGGTCCTCCATGACAAATGATTTTAATCCGGCTAGGGACTACTTATGTACATTGAATTACACAGTCACTCAGACTGATTATATTCCTCCTCTATACCATCCAACAGGCTATCTAGCTTACAATCCTGTTGAGAATCCTTGGCGGCTAACGCTACCTGGTCATATACCAGACTAATGGGAATTTCATGCCCATCTGGCCCCGCCGGTCCTACTTCGGCCATATGGTTCAGGTCCATCCTTGTGTAGCACGTCTTCACCATTGCCGAGGCTTCTCCTGCACCTTGCTGGCAAGCTGATATCTTCCACAATCGGAAGTGCCACCGTGCTCCTTCACTACAAAAAAATAAACTTCCATGATGATACGTGTTTGTCACAGTAGGTCGTCATGCATGTACATCCATGACAAATTTATGACAGAATCAAGATAGTCATACCTGTGCTGTCGTAGAAGTGTTCCATGACATTACCAAAATTATCATCACGGAAGTGCCCACTTCCATGACGATAAATCGCGCGTCACAAAAGTGCTTTCGTCAAGGGTGACCGACATGTGGCATCCACCGTAATGGAACGCCGTTAAGCTATCGGGTCGGATTTTGGATCCGATAACCCGTTAACAGCCACGACCAATGCTGATTTTCCACGTGTAAAATTCTCATTGGCTGACGGATCCACGTGTTAGCTCCGTGTTGGCACAGGTGTCACTCATCCAACGATCGAGATGGGCCTATGATATGTTGACACGTGGAACGGCCCAAAAGTGTCCCACAAAGTTTAAATGGGCCGGCCCAACCAAAGGACCATAAGATTTAGTGGACCATAATGGGCCGGCCCAGCTAAAGGCCCACCAAATTTAGCGGACCACAATGGGCCGGCCCAGTTAAAGGCCCACAAGATTTTGTGGACCACAATGGGTTGGCCCAGCTAAAGGCCCACAAGATTCTGCAGACCATAATGGGCCGACCCAGCTAAAGGCCCAACATTCTCAGTCAAATCGGCCCATCAACGGCCTGGTCTAAACTTATCATCAATGCGGCCCATGGTCACTTCTGGCCTGTTAACAGTCCGCTAAGTAAATGGGCCGAATTATAGCCCGGTGTATTTCCGGCCTGTTAAAGGTCCGGCTTCATTTGAGCCCATTTACAGGCCATCAAAACTTTCAGCCCATAAATGACCGTGAAGGATTTGGGTCATATTCGGCCATGTCTGTCATTCGGCCTGTTAGAGGCCCACTATAGATTTGGCCCACTTTAGGCCTGTTGTCATTTTCAGCCCGTTAACGCCGGATGTAAACCATGGGCCATATGTGGCCCAACGTCATATCGGGCCCATTAACGGCCCATATAAAAATGATGATAATCTAGCCCGACCGAAGTTCCAGCCTGTTAAAGGACCGTGTATTAGGTCGGCGCATTTACGGCCCGTCCGAATTTCGGCCTGTCAAATATCCGCATCGTAAATGGGCCACCATTTCGGCCTGCTAAGTCTAGTGGGTTATTTGGCACAATCAGGGCCCAGTCTCACTTTCGGTCTATTAAAGGCCCATGTTTTTTATGGGCTCGACATATTTACACCTGTAAACAGCCTACTTTTACTGAGGGCCCAAATTATGTTTAGGCCTGTTAAAGGCCCTCTATGGGCACGGGCCTACCAGAAAAAATTGAAAGCTTATGCTAATTTAAGCGCAGATATTTTTAGTGGGCTACATGCCAATTTCGGCCCGTAATCGTTTTTAGCCCAATTGGAATGGGCCCGATGAATGTTGGCATGTTGGGCTCCTATGAAGCTTTCGTCCGAATACATTACTAAGATAAACCTACACTATACAAAAATAGCATCATAATTACTGCAGCCTGCGGCAGCATCATAAATGTTGTATCACAACAAAAAAAATTCCAATCATACAACAAAAGCCCTGTTGGCATAATGTTTATAGTCCTTCCAGATAAAAGCACCATTATATGTATAGAAGCACAGATCATTTGACCTGAGTGCTAATGTTTCAGGCTGTAGAATCTGATGGAGCAGCACGATCTCCACCTTTTTTCCGCCATTGCTCTTCAGCAACGAAGCGAATGTCTGATAGTCTGGTTTCAAAACCATTCATATCTTGACGGCATTTCTCAACCACTATTCTTGTTTTCGAAACAACGTCCATTAGGGATTGGACTTATGTCTGGAGCACAGATATATCACTTTGTCTAGCAGGAAGATTTTGTTCAGTAGGCGATTTGGACGAGGTTACCTTGACAACCAACCCAGAATTACGCAGGAAGGTGCTTTTTGCAGTGTTAGTGGAGAGATACTGACGCACTGCAGCAAGAGGTGACATTGTGCCTGTAGTAGCCTCATCACCTTCAGATGGTTGTGGTTGTTCAATCATTTGTTCCATAGCTTCCTGAAAGTTTGAACTTGTAGATTAGTGTACCAGTGAGTTACTAATGAGACAAAAACAAACAAAGTAGGTTAAACGTTTATACATAACTTATTTTGGTGAACTACTGTAATACATTAGCATGTATTGTAGTGCCAACTACATAATAAAATCACTTTCGGAACATATGTCCATGTAGCATGCCTACTGTATTGTCTATTTCCTCACATTCGTTGGCATCTAAGGATAAAGAGACATGGTTTAAAGTAGGATGAACATAGTATGACATCATTCATATCATGGGCAAACAGATATAAAACAAACAGGCTATTTTATCATTGTGTGCGCATGTGAACATAACAACTAGATTACAGATCAAGACCAAAAGAATATCCTTCATCTCTTTTAAACCATGTAAGGTGAAATGATACGTTAATAAAACTGTGTATAAAAGTGAACAGAGTAACTGACATTTGCTACAAACCAAGTAGTTAAATGAACACATCACAGTACCAATCAGTTCAAGGCAGGAGGAGTAAGGACTTACAACAACGGCTTGAACTGGTGTGCTCATGCCCTTCATCTTGGTGGTGTGGAAATCCTTGAAGATTTGCACTGCATTCGGTTCAGGTTCTTTTTGGTCCGCACGGGCTTTCCGCTGTATTTGGAACAAGTCAATATAGATACGATAATATGGCACAAAAAAAGAAGGAAGTAGCAGCTATTTACAAGAGCCTCGCACTGTGCAATATAGCTATGAGATCCTGTTGTCTGTTGGAATTTCACTTTAGAACGGTTGGTTTTGTTCTTCAAACAGTTAGCCTAGAAGAAGATACACTTGTAAGGCACATACATAAATACAAGTTCAATATGTGGTCTGATCAAATACATATAGCCTACCTGATACTTTCGATCAGACTAGTGTTTAACGAGGGCTGTCCAATCTTCATGTATAATATATTCCACTGGAGATGTTTGGGCGATTTCATTATTAGCCTTGCCTTCAAAGTGAGATTTCTAAGGTGGTACCGATACTGTCACAGAGCAGACTGAAAAACATGAGTGCATGCTTGTTTAGTTGCATCATCTTTCGGATCCAACTTGAACCTCATCTGTTGAAAAAAGAATATGAGTCTTATTAGGAGGAAGCTAGAAAGTATGGGACAGAGCAAGACAATATTACTAAATGCGATGAATAACATTACTTACAGATAAATGGTCAAGGAAGGTGTTAAACTGGGTATTGTCTTTCTCATTCCTGTACTGGATCCACGTTGGGAGGATACGTGCATGACACCTAACGGCAACGGCTGCCTCTGATACTAACTTGACTCACTCTGTAGCATCACGTGGCCTTTTTAAACCTGCCTCAAAATGGATCTCCATTCTTCCTCCTTTAGATTTTGTTAATCTGTGAAGCATTATCCCTGATGTCTATTTCCGCTTGCGCTGTGGTGCTAGTTCAACAACGAATATGGAAAGTGTTAGTGTACATCAAACTGTGAGAGTACATATAAAGGAGCATGCAACTGCAACTTGACTCGGTCAGGTACCGTCTTGGTGTTGATGCTCATGAGGTTCATCTGATCTTGCCAGGTCCTGTTGTGTCAATAGTGCTTTGGAAGTAGTGTTAGGTGTGATGGCAGCTTGGGAACTGGCCAGTTCCGGAGCAAACGAACAAGTAACTTGTTGAGACGCTGGTACAGTTGAAACGGATGCTCCAGCTGGTGGAGCAGGTGATACTGTGTTTGTAGATTTAGCCGGTGGACTTGGACCTTCTACTACACTATAAGTACCAGCAGAATCTCAATGGCAGAGCCTTTTCCGTTTCACCCGACGAGTAACAGCACTCCCTACTATATTATTTTCCTTGCTCTTTTTTGACTTTGCAATGTTAAGTTGTACCGACAACACAAAAGAATAAAATCACTCTTCAGAACTCATTGATGCATGATACAGACAAGCAATACTTTGATGTAAGACAACAGTATGAGGATGGAATATGTAAGAAAAACAGGACGACATGACATATTCACAGC
The DNA here is from genome assembly GCF_002162155.2 of Triticum dicoccoides. Classification (NCBI taxonomy): domain Eukaryota; kingdom Viridiplantae; phylum Streptophyta; class Magnoliopsida; order Poales; family Poaceae; genus Triticum; species Triticum dicoccoides. The sequence goes on along the minus strand of NC_041381.1, from coordinate 107,506,930 downwards.
TACGATGTGCAAACTAAACAGAAGGATTTTCAAGAAAATAGAAGTAATGCAAGCTAGACACCATATGAAAGATGCAACGAATATTACTCTGCCAAGTTAAAAGTGTCTTATCATAAGTGGCAATTCGAAAAATTAGAAGCAGTACAACGTAGAAATCAATGCAAGATGCAACCACTATCAAACTGCCATGTTAAAAGCGTCCAATCATGATTTACTAATGCGGCATACACAAGAGTAGTACTTTGATGTAAGAACATGGTATGATAGATTGATGCAGTGTATTCTAGACACAGAAAGCCATGTCATATGCACATGTATAATGTATAAACTCAGCAGGTGCAATTTAATCAAAATAGAAGAAATACAGGCTAGGCAACATATGCAACATTAAACCAATTATCACATTGTCAACTTAGAGCAAGCACCTGTGATGGTGGAGCGCGGGAGATGAACTCATCATGTAGACTTGGGACTTCAACTTCATTAGCAGTAGCAGTGGCAAATCTAGAGAGTCTCTGTTTGCGTCAGTGCGGAGTACCACCAACATCCCCTAACTTACTCTTTTCCTTCCTATTTTCTGATATTGCCTTATGAAGTCAAAACCACAAGAAGATGAATAAAATTAGCTCTGCATAACTGGTTGATGCATGATACAGACGAACACTCCTTTGATGTAAGGCAAGCGTAGGAGGATGGAATATATACAAAAAAAATAGCATTTCATATTGACACGTACAATAGGAGGATGGAATATGTATGAAAAAACAGTAAGCAGAAGGCATTTCATCAAAATTAGGAGAAATGAAAGCTAGGCACCATATGAACATGCAACCAATATCACTCTATCAGGTAAAAAGTGTCTCATCGTAAGTGCCATTTCAAGAAATTCGAAGCAGTACAAGCTACAGACAATGCAAGATGCAACCTACATCACAGTCCCAAGTTAAATGTGTCTTATGGGTAAGTGATCGTTAAAGGTATAAGTTGTAAGCTACGCAGATCCAATTCAACATAATCAGAAGCAATACAAACTAGACATCATACAAAAAATGCAACCATGTATAACAGTTCCAAGTAAGAGCAAGCACCTGTGATGGTGGAGTAGGGGAGATGTGCTCATCGTGTACACGTATGTTCTAGAAACAGGAACACGTGTCATATTCACAGGCATTATGTTTAAAGTAAGCATGCATATGCAATTCAAGTTAGAAGCAATACAAGCTAGACATCATATGCAACATGCAACCACATATAATAGTGTCAAGTTGGATCAAGCACCTGTGATGGTGGAGTAGGGGAGATGTGCTCATCATCTACACAGCTACGTTGACTGTCCAACCTTGTGTTGTCTTGCGAATCTTCTTGGGAGGATGGCGTAGTAGAATCTATAGAGACCCCCTGTTTGAGTTGCTCTGAAGGACCACCATCATCCACTGCTGGACTAATTTCCTTCAACTGTAATGATTTTGCATTGTGAAGTCAAAGCTATAAGAAAAAGGAATAAAATTCGCTCTTCAAAACTCATTCATGCATGATACTGACGAACACTACTCGGATGAATGGCAAACACATGATGCGAGGATGGAATATGTATGAAAAACAGGATGGTGTGACATATTCACACCTATGATGTGGTAACTAAGCAGAAGGTATTTCAACAAATTAGAAGCACTGCAAGCTAGACACCATATGAAAGATGCAACCAATATCACTCTGCCAAGTTCAAACTGTATGGCGTTTCAACAAATTAGAAGCAGTATATGCTAGAAATCATATGCAAGACACAACCAATATCACAGTGGCAACTTAAAGGTGCGTTATCATAAGTGACTGATGCGGGATATGCAAGAATAGTAGTCTGATATAGAAACAAGAACACATGTCATATTCATAGGCATTATGTGTAAAGTAAGAAGATGCAATTCAACAAAGTTAGAAGCAATACAAGCTAGACATCATACGCAACATGGAACCACATATAATAGTGACAACTTAGAGCATGCACCTGTAATGGTGGAGTAGGGGAGATGTGCTCATCATCTACACAACTACGTTGACTGTCTAGCTTGCTTTGTCTTGCGAATCTTCTTGGGAAGATGGCGGAGTAGAATCTGTAGAGAACCTCCGTTTCAGTTGCTCGGAAGGAACACCATCATCCAATGCCTTGCCAATTTCCTTCAGCTTTATTGATTTTGCATTGTGAGGTCATACCGACAAGAAAAAGGAATATCATTCGCTCTTCAGAACTCATTCATGCATGATACTGACGAACACTACTCTGATGAAAGGCAAAGTAATGATACAAGGATGGAATATGTACGAAAAAATGGACGGCTTGACATATTCACACCTATGATGTGGTAAGTAAGCAGAAGGCACTTCAACAAATTAGAAACACTGCAAGACACCATATGGAAGGTGCAATCAATATCGCTCTGCCAAGTTAAAACTATCTCGTCATAGGTGGCGTTCATCAAACTAGAAGCAATACTTGCTAGAAAACATATTCAAGATGGAAACCAATATCACACTGCCAACTTAAAGGTGTCCCATCATAAGTGACTGATGCAGGATACCCAAGAAGAGTAGTTTCATATAAGAACATCGTGTGATAGACAGATATAGTATGTACCAAAAACAGGAAAGCGTGTCATATTCACATGTATCATGTGTAAGCTAAGCAGATGCAGTTTACACTAATTAGGAGCAATACGAGCTAGACACCATATGCAACATGCAACCAGATATCACACTACCAAGTTAGAGCAAGCACCTTGGATGGTGGAGTAGGGGAGCGGATACTTGGACCATGTAATGCACTATCAGTACAAGGAGAATCGGTACAGATGCTCCATTTACGTTGCTGTAGAGGACCACCATCATCGCCTTCCTTACTCTTTTCCTTCCTCTTTCTTGATTTTGCCTTATCAAGTCAAACCCACAAGAAAAAGGAATAAAATTTGCTCTTCAGAACTTATTGATACATGATACTAGCGAACACTACTTTCATGTAAGGAAGCCGCATGATAGGAGGATGGAATATGTATGAAAAACAGGACGGCATGACATATCGACATGTATGATGTATAAAGTGTAAACTAAGCACAAGGTGCTTGAACTTGTTAGAATCGATGCAAGCTAGAAACCATATGAAAGATTAAACCAATATCACTCTGCCAAACTAAAAGGGTGCCCTAACAAATGTATTTGACCAAATTAGAAGCAATACATGGTAACATGCTAGAAATAATATGCAATATGCAAGGAATAAAGGTGACTCATCGTAAGTAATTGATGCAGGATACAAAAGAGAGGTAGTCTCATGTAAGAACAAGGTTAACACATAGATGTAGTGTGTACCAAAAATAGGAAGGCGTGTCATATTCACAGGTATAGTGTGTAAACTAAGCAGATGCAATTTACCCTATTTAGAAGCATTACAAGCTAGACACCGTGTGCAACATGCAACCACATATCACACTATGAAGTTGGAGCAAGCACCTATGATGGTGGTCTAGGGGAAGTGCTGTCTTCAGGTACAGAGCAATGTTCAATATCTTCATTTAGGCTTGTTGTTTCTTGAGAATCATGTGGAGAGGATGAAATTGCATTCTTTATAAGAGTATTGCGTCTCATTCTAACCCACGCGCGTGACTGTCTCATCATAAGCGATAGACGCAGGATACACAAGAACAGTAGTTTGATGTAAGAACATGGTGTGATAGGCAGATGTAGTATGTTCCAAAAATAGGAAGGCGTGTCATATTCACATGTATAATGTGTAAGCTAAAGAGATGCAATTTAACAAATTAGGAGCATTGATGAGGGATACACAAGAGAAGTAGTTTGATGTAAGAACATGGTTAATAGAAAGACGTAGTATGTACCAAAAACAGGAAGGCATGTCATATTCACAGGTATAATGTGTTAACTAAGCAGATGCAATTTACCCTAATTAGAAGCATTACAAGGTACTTCCTCTGTAAACTAATATAAGAGCGTTTAGATCACTATTTTAGTATTCCAAACGCTCTTATATTAGTTTACAGAGGGAGTAGACACCATATGCAACATGCAACCACATATCACACTGCCAAGTAAGAGCAAGCACCTGCGATGGTGGTGTGGGGGAATTGCGGTGATCAACTAGAGAGCTACCTTGACTATCATCATTTAGCCTTGCTGTTTCTTGACAATCATGTGGGGAGGATGACACTGCAGTCTTTAAACGAGTAGGGCATCTCACAGGAACCCACCAAGGTGACTGTCTCATCACAAGTGATTGACGAGGGATACAAAAGAGCATTAGTTTGATGTACGAACATGGTTAATAGACATATGTAGTATGTAAACAGGAAGGCATGTCATTATCAAAGGTATAATGTGTAAAGTAAGCAGATGCAATTTAACCAAATTGGAAGCAATACAAGCTAGATACCATATGCAACATGCAACCACATTTGACAGCGTGAAGTGAAAGCAAGCACCTGGGATGGTTGTGTGTGGCAATTGAGATCATCAACTGCAGAGCTACTTTTACTGTCTCCAACTGCTGACACTGCACCCATTAGAGCGTTGAAACGCTTACTTCTTATCTTTGAATTACACTCGAGCGACTTCTGTGTTTTCTTTTCTGCATTCATCAACACTTCATCAGAGTCTGAAATACCCATGCATAAAAAAACAATAGTGTGAGTATGGGTGAAGTGTGTGCACAATTAGTACAGTGTAAAGGTAGCAGATAGCAGGTCGGTGAGAAATAAATGACGGGAGACATATGATAGCTCTACAACATGCATGGCACACTCAATTACTACATGATTCTATGAAAATAACAGTCGACTGAAAGCAAATAGGTCAGTCCATTTTTTCTGCACCGTCCGATGTACAAAGAACGGGGAGATCACCTTCATCTACCTCCAGCCAGTCAGTGTTGACGATCTTCCTCGAAATGCCTGCGACCATCGGCCTAGTATTCCTCCCCTGCCTGTGCCTTCCCCTCGACCTCACCGCACCGCCGTACTTGGCACCGCCCCCCCGGCCAACCATTCAAGCCCCGCCGACCACCAGATCGGGCGCAAGCAGCTCCTGCACCCCACACCCCTATGATAGACAACAATGCGCCGCTTCCCCGGGGAACAGGCGGACTAGGTGCTCCACGCGCCTAAGCGGGTGCTGCTTCTTTTAATTGCGGTCCGACTGACCCTGAATTGAAATCCAGGCGGGCTACTGACCTCTAGCAAAGGTGAAATAGTAAAAGGGAGGAAACCTTGTGCATTTAGTATCACGAAGAAGATGCAGTAAGAAGCGCTCAACTAGTTTCTTTCATGGGATGAATACGATGTGAGCGGAGATGTAAGATTTGCACGAATAAGGGAAGAGGAGTACCTCTTTCTGCTGGTAGTGCTGTGTCCTCCTTCTCTTTTTTCGACGGTCTTGTTGTTTGCCGGAAACCAGAAGATGTGGAGGACGGTGCAGCATTGGATGAACCCATGGCCAAGTTGTTGAGTGTGGTGCGGTGGCCGTCTGTTGGCGGCAGGGAAGCAGATCCGAGGCGGCGAACGATGGCGTAGCGGGAACAACTCCGGTGCGGTTGACGGTTGCAATAGTGGAGCCGCAGCAGTGAGGCGCAGGATGGCGTGGTCGGAGTGGTTCTGGTACGGCGCACGTCGGCGTCGGCGTCGTGGAGGCAGCTCTTTCTCGGCTTCAACTGCTAAGTCCTTGAGGGCGTTGTGGTTGCGGTTGCGTTGGATGACGACATCGGGGTACCGGCTCTGGCGTGATGGAGGAGGGCGGCGGTGGATTGGCCGCGATGGGGTGGAGGACGGAGGAGGTTGGGGTTTCGCGGCTGGTGGAGAGGGCGTTTTCGTGCCCACGGAGTATGAATGGGGAAACGAAGGGAGGCGGGGAACTAAGGGGGAACAATGTTTCGGTTTGAGATGCGCTTGTTTGAAATTTGGGGAAAGTTACAAACTTTGCCCCCATCTAAAATTTCAGACATATTGCGGGTTGGGGGTAGGACAGTCATGTCAGGTGTCCCAAATGTGGGCGTGATAGATTTAGGCCGAGCGCATGGGTGTTTAGGCGTCCACGGCGTATGAATGCTTCCCGGAGGCGGTTGAGACTGGCGTCTTGGTGAAGTTACAAACCTAGCCCGGTTTAGACCTTTGGACATCGGGCCGATAGGCTACACGGGCCAGAGTCAGGACAGTAATTTCCTACCACCAAAACATCAGTCTCGCGCGGTTTCGGGTGACCAGAGGCCTATTTGGCGCTTTGTTCAATATTTGGGAGCAGAAGCATTAACCTTTTCGATTCTCTTGAATTGAACTTTCAGGATTTGTCAAACTTCACAAATCTTTACTTTTGAAAATCCTAAAGCTACGATTATTTTGGAATGCAGGGGGTACATTTTAATATACATTGTACACGAGTATATATTAAAAAATATGCAACTTACCTCAGTTCATGCATGGTTCCAGGTACAATCTCCTTGGTTGCAAAAAAAAAGTTAGATATGCGAATGAATATATATACCATGTTCAAACTCACAACAAAGATTGATGTCCCCTTTTACATCTGATTTACAAATGCCATTATCTCGGGTTCAAATAGATGAATGCGCTTCCTATGAATTCGAATCTTCGAAACCCCCTTTATGTTGAATTCGACATGTATTTTATTTCGTAGCTAGCAATTTGGAATGTATCCATGCAAGTGACAAATGTATAATGTGCTTCACACTAACAACATGGAGTGCACTAATTAATGTTTATATATGAATTGCAAAAGCATCCATTGCCTGTATTTCAAACCGCTCTCACTCTATGGATCGATAATATGAAATAAACATATGCACATGCTAGAATTCAATAGAGTATGGGTGTCTGATAGACCGATTTTCGTCCATACACAATTTTGCAAAATTCATGATCTCATCCATAAATAATAATGCCATTTATATTTTAATTTAATGCGTAGAACCGCCTTTTACACATAGATATCTCTCTATCTAACGCATAAGTGCACACACTTTATATGCATCGGCATTTCTCTTTCACACATGCTCACAATCTCTCTCAGGGTGTCGTGGTGTCTCACGCACATGCTCTCTCTGTTTCTCTATCTCTCTTTGTGACTACTATGTACCACTCTTTTCACTAATCTCAGTTGGAAAACACTATTTCTCTCACATGCATATATACACATGCACGGTCTCTACTAGCCGTCTATACGCACATATATGTGCCTACGTGTCTCCCGCACGCATATTATCTTTAGGCCTCTCTCGCACACATTGCCCCCCCCAACACACCTCTCTAATAGTAGTTCGCAGGTATGATTTCATCATATCATTCGGTAGGATATCCCTGGCTGTTAGGCTGGATGGTAATACGAGGCAAAGTTTTACCATAGTTCGGATCGGACCCTTGCAGTTGAAGAAAGAGCCTACTGCTGGTACTGTATATTAGTGTTAGGGGTGTGTACAAAGTACACGTGAATACCAGGCATTGTGCGTGTGTGTATACTATCGACGAACTAGCCCCCTAGCTCCTATAACATACTAAGGGCCTAGGGTTACAAATCATATATAGTCGGCTTATCACCAGTGGGGATAGAGTCCTCCGCGACTCTGGTAGCTTCGTGTTGTACGCCGAGTCCTCCACATGGGTCTCCGTATAACACGTCTCGGTCCAACCTATATGTGGCGCAGGATGGAACCGACCCATGAGTCTTCATGTTGACCCACCACAACTAGAAATGATGTGCCCACCACACCATACACACAATCGGCCACTAAAAATAAGCATATACAATAGTACAACGGTATCTAGCTCACGATACATCTCCATATTTTGATGATGACACTAACGGACTTTGCATTTGATGCGTGCTCCGTATTTTTTTGACGACACTTACGGTCATTGTATTTGAAGCGAAAGCACGATATGGTCACTAGACTTCAGAATAAGCTTATAACGGTCACCACATACATTTTGTCGTGCTAACCAACATGTGGTTGGATGGTTAGAGGATGGTGGTTTCTCGAGCCCACCAAGGTTAAAGTCCCGGTACTCGCATTTATCTTGTGTTAATTTCAGTATTTTCCGGCGATGTACGTTCAGTGAGAGGAGACGTTCCACTCGACTATGAGGCACCTATGGTGACTTCATAAAATCTCAAGATCATATATTTTGGCCCACTCTCTCGAAGGTGTGGCGGCGGACCTGCGGTGGGGAGTGGTTTCGGGGAGGGCAGGCCGGCGGCGGGCAGCGGGGGCGGGCGGTTCGGCCGGTGGTGGCTGGCGGCTCGGGGGGGGGGGGTGTGGAGTTTGATGATAAACTCGAGGCCCTTGATTTCGTATCCAACGGCTGGAAAATCTAATGACGAGAGATGAAAAAGTCAGTCGACTGACGTGTAGCCTCACCCTGCACGTACACATGCACGCATGCAAGACACGCACGCATGTAGGCGTGCAACACTAACACGTACACATAACGTACACACGCACGCATGCTAGCGTGCAACACTGACACGTACACATGCACTCACGAACACACACACGTACGCACCCATGCATGCAACACTGAAACGCACCCTTGCATGTATGCACCCATGCATGCAACACTGAAACGCACCCTTGCATACACGCAACACTCGCACGCCTGCATGCACACAACACACGATGCAAGACACACGCTTAACTACATGAAAAAGATGACGTCACACTCAATGAACAATCATCGGTTTATGAAATGCCCGCTTCTGACCGCCCTGGCCCACCAAAGGTTCCTCTGCTGTGCGCTGCCTGCATTGGGTCACTGACATGCAGGCCATGCACCCAAAGAGCCCACATGTCTGTGGAAGAACGGTGCGGTGTCCTAGGTCAGAGTCGAGGGCGCCACTCACGGCACGCCCGGCTGAACACGCCTCCGTGCCGCATTCAAACGCCTCCATGAAACCCGCCCATGTGGAAGCCGAGAAACCCACTCTGGACACACGTCCGTTCATGACCGGGCCAGCGTTAAACGCAACGCCGGCCGAGCTCCTCCCGTCCTCGTCTATTTAATCTCCTATTTAAACGAGGCCAAACGCCGGCCAAGAATCGCACACCTCCGCCGCTCCCCTATCTCCTCCACCATTTTGTCCACTCTTACAATGGCTTACAAAGAGTAGTTATTCCGCATCCAAGCCTGCTGGGTAGCCCGCCGGATACGAGCTATGCAGCTCACTGATCCACCTCCCTCCCCTCGCCCAACGGAGCCAGTTGCCGCCCCAAGCTGGCGCGCGGTTCAGCAACTCGCCGCTCCAGGCCAGCTCGACGAGGAGCAGTGCACGGGCGTCGTTGCTGCCGTCCACGCCGCCGCCTCGTACCGCGTCTCCCATTTCTGTGGCTGAGACTCCCATGCCAGCGGCCGCACCATGCAAGCAGCGATGGAAGCCGGGTGCATGAAGAGCGACGAGCCGGTGACCAGCGCCTCCGCGTCCGCCACCATCATCGAGGAGAAGTAGAACACGGGAGGCTTCCGCCGCTTGGGTCCCATGAAGGCCACTGCGGAGGCGACGCCGGCGTACACATCAGGTGTCTTGCCGGATCCTTTTGTTGCGAGGACCTTCGTCGACCCCGCATGGGCTCCACGGAAGAGGTCAATGTTAGGATGAACTCGAGCCGGTGCCGGCCATGGCGAAGTAGTGGCCGGTGATGAACTCGAACCGGTGCCGGCCACCATCATCTTCGGCACCAGCCAATGATATCAGTTAGGCAGTGGGGAAGCGAGCCGTCCTTTCTGCTGAAGCATATACCTCCGGGGCTCCCGGCAGTCCGGTGATCGTGCTGCCGGACATGAGGAACACAAATCGATCGACGGGCGACCATTTAGGCCATGTATTATATGCCAGTGCTGTCCAGAACTAGCACCGCGTAGTTCATTTGAATGTAATGAAACCCGTCATGTTTGTGTGAAAATCCGGTATTTTATATGATTTCCGTTGTTGTTTATATGAAATACTCCGGTGGTTGCGTGAATGAGTATCAGTTTGTCTACGTGTTTGCGTGAATTTCGTCCGGTTGGTTGAGTTGCTGTCATAATGTGTGCGGCTACGGTTGGATGGTGTAATTTGCGGGTCGTCGGTCGGTCTGCGGGCGGCTCGGGCGGTGTTGTGGGACAAACAAACATAGCTCGTGCGAGCTCGTCTCCAACGTGCGCGCTGGAGGATGCATGACAGCATGAGCACCCGAGCCGTTCCTCGTTCATCGGTGTCAAAGGCACCGGTGGACAAAAGGGTCGCCAATATTTTGGCTACCCCGAGCAAGATCCAAACAGCCCCTCCCAACACATTCAAATCCCTCGTTCACCATGGAATTTTGCCATGTGTTGTTTTCATGGACTAGCAAGATGCCCGTGCATTGCACGGAACATCAAGATGCATCTTTTACAAACTCCCGCATGCATGCAAGGGATAATTAATGTCCTCCTTTGCTAGTACCACAAGGCAAACACCATTAATATTGCATCGATTAGTGTTAGTGGCCTTGTATATCTGCAAATTGTAATTTTGATAGTGGCCCCTTGTATATAAGGCTGACCATAGTGGGGGTAACATAAGTAGTATCATGCGCTTGGGACTCGCAAACATGCTTATGTGACAGGCAATTAAAGAAGAAAGAGATGATTATAGTAACATAGGTAGATACCGTAACATAATAAATGTGATGCTACTATGTGTCATGCATGACAATAAATGAGACCATCTATGATACTAATCTATGATACTATGCACTATAGAGGTAGTAACATAGACTAGTAACATGTGCATGTTACTAGTCTAAGTTACTCCACACTATGACCAGCATAAAAATGGAGGGAGAAATATGAGAGATAAGGTGAGGAGGAGTGGGGTGTGGTGCCGTGGTGGTGACTGGTGGTCGGACTGGGCGGAGGCATGGGGATGGACGGCGCATTATGTCTAGCTTTGTATCTCTCTCTCTCACACACACGGAGGTGGGGGATATGCACGAAGAGAAGAGGTGCACGCATGGCGCACGTAGTCCCGTCTCTTGACCAACCACACCCGCGCGGTACACGGTGGAGCTCATTTCTATACGAAAAAGGCAGCCCACGTGGTAATTTGGCACGTGTACTGGTTGTCCACTTGGTGGCGGGAGGATCGTCTACCACGGGTGAACAAACAAATTGCGACTTGACGCGTTATGTTAAATTAAAAAAGAGGCAAACCATGTGGGGCCTACCTTAGAGGCAAGGCTCTATACACTGGAGTACTTTTGATGTGTCCCGTCAACTCGCAGAACGAGGACAAACTTGCTTAGTACACCGTCTCCCCCGCCCACGGGTGTGGTGGCTCGCAGGATGAGGTGAAGCTGGAGTACTACTGTACGCATTTACGCCCGCTCCCTCGCCAATGCGCGCGGTGGCTCGCAGCACAAGGAGAAAATTTTACTACTCCCTCCGTTTACTCCTCGTCCCTACTACGTACTTTGGTTAGTACTCCCTCTATTTACTTATAAAAGGTCTCTAAAAAATACATTTTGCATCTATACAAGGCCACAAATAGTAATCGAGAGAAAAGTTACTACTCCCTCCTTTCCAGTTTATGGCTCAATTTCAAAATCTCTCCAACCAAGGTAGACGGTGAGTGGTCGAATTAATTGTGTAGTTTGCACAGTACGCTCGTTTTTCTCAAGAAGTTACGTTTACCGAGGCATTAATTAGAATGAATGCATGAATGGCCACTAAATTTCTATGAACTTGTACATGCATTGGTTAGTTTCCTCTTGACACTGCTTGCATCGGGTGATCTAACGCACCTCGAAATCCAACATGTAATGGTACTACTACTCCCTGCGTTCCAAAATAGACGACTCAATTTAATATTAACTTTAGTACGAAGTTGGGTCATCTATTTTGGAACGGAGGGAGTACTAGTATAGTACTAGAACTGAGACTTATCAAACGGAAAAACGAATGTTTTTTAGATGAGCCCTATAAACCCTGGTGGGTACGTACTCCGTAAAAACAGATTTTTCCAAAACTAAGTGGCTCCCTTTCATGAATTCTGTAGTATACTCCTCCGTCGACGCTCCCTTTCATGAATTCTGTACTTCCTGTCGCCGACATGTGGGACATATAGCAACCGGGTCGACGTGTCAAGCACGAAATAACAGTGCAGAACAGCATGGGGGATGCACCCCACTCGTACCGGCCCAGTGTTAGTAATGAGCAATGAGACATAAAATCACAATGCCGCATCTTCCCAGACAGACGAAGCAACCATTATTTCACTCTTCGGTTGGTACATCATGACATGTGGGACCGCCTGACAGGCCATGCTCCCCCGCCGATCGCTGGGTAAAATCACGTCATTTTTACCATACTTCCTCCGGATCGGTTTACTACATGGCATGCACGTCATTCTAGGTTGAGAATTTAACTGGCTATATATA
>NC_041381.1:107469162-107494338 GCF_002162155.2 Triticum dicoccoides | reverse complement strand
GCTATATATATATATATATATATATATATATATATATATGTGTGTGTGTGTGTGTGTGTGTGTGTGTGTGTGTGTATGTGTGTGTGTGTGTGTGTGTGATGAACAGTATGCTAGCCTTTTAAAAAATGTATACTTTTGTACAGTAGTACTCCACTATCGATGGATTGCGTCATGGAGCAAAAATTGAAATTTAAAAAAAAGGTGGTACATATGGAGAGCGCTCGTCGCCAAATTATGCATATAGTACTACTAAAAAAGCTAGTACGTGCTTAATTGGGGTGCTAAATTCTATTAAAGAAATACTAGTACTAGTATGTACATACTGAAGAGTTAAAGTAACAAGAAGAAACATAACATAGTTCTGCTGGGGGCTCAGCACAACACACCCCTCAAATTAAACTAAGCACACCTGAAATTAAACTATGCAACTAATCTAGTAGACACTACATTAGAAGTTTAGAACTCCCATGAGCAACGACACCGCCACCTTACTCGGAGTCCTCGTCCACGTCATCGACTTCGTCCTTGTCCCTCTTCCTCTTGGCTGATACTTCTTTGCTTGAACCGCCAACTTGGTTGTTGCTCTTCATCCAACCCTTGTTGATATTGAAACAAAGGTAGCCATCCATTGCAGCGTACTGGATGTGGTCTATATCTAGCACATTCCGCTGCCATGCATGACGATGAAACATGTAATGAGGTTTCTCCAGTTTGCGGTACAAAGGATGAACCAAGGCTCCTGCCAGGGTCAGCATTGAGGGCTGACGAGAGGGCACCAACCAATTCTTTTGGAGGTCGAAGGGGTTGCCTACAACGAGGCCTATCCGACGTAGGACTTCTTTGTCATTCTTAAAGTCTACAGTAACGAATTTGACTGTTTTGTCATCAAGGAAGTTCTTAAAATCCCGGCACTCAACGTCGGCATGGCATATGTGGTAGACCAAGCAAAATTTATGTACGCAAACCTAGATCACGGCGGGCTTCTTCCTCTCTTCATCCTTTAGATCCTTCTCTCGTCCCAGGACTGTGGTGTACTCAACATCTAGCCCAGCGACCCACTCTGCATGTCAGTTTTCGAACATGCGTCTGAAGCGAGAAAGGCATCCTTTCACCGTCGCGGAAGTACGGGTGTAGATGACGTCGAACTCATCGCCGGTGATGGTTCTAACCTTGTACTCACCGCCGATCGGGGAGATTTGGCACGCCATGGATTTGGGAGGAGGGTTAGGATTAGTGGAATTGTTGTAATGTGAATGGACGGGACGACTAGGAGCGAACCGCCATAGTATTAAAGGACGTGCGGGAAAGAGTAGGAGCGAACTACCAGCGTGCGAATGGAAGGGTAGTGGCTTTCCTTTCTCCCATGATACGGGCTTCCGAGAGCCCTTGGATCTGAGATCGAACGGTTGCATGGCGTGATTCTAGACCTATGGGTGAATATCCTATCCTGGAGGGTTATTCTTAAAATTTTCAGCAACTTAGCATGCGACCGTTTGATCTCAGATCCAAGGGCTACCAGCAGCCCGTATCATGGTCGCGCCTACCACGACCGTCGCGTCGCTTGCGTGGTTGCACCCTTGGAGATTTAACACGGTGCGTTAGGCTATCTGATGTTGGCATGCCATACATAGTCTTCACTTAGTCACTCATACTACAACAAGGTTGGCTATAAGGTTGGCTATAAGTGTGTTTTTTACTCCTCTCTATCTCTTTCTTCGTACTCCCTCTGTCCCATAATATAAGAACGTTTTTGACACTAGCTAGTGTAGTGTCAAAACCGTTCTTATATAATGGGACACAGGGAGTACTAGTATTTATTGCATTTGCCAAGGAGTGACCTCTTCCAATGAAATGGTGTTGCTAAGTTTTCTTCATTTAATTAGCTATAGACTCAAAATTGTCTTTTCACCTAGGTACACGCGCTTAGCACCGTTTCTTCCTTGGGTCACCAAACTAGTCTCTCTCTTCTTGATTGACTTGCCACATCAGACTTTATGCCTATGTGGCAAGCTTAAGCACCTGTAGGAGCAAGTAAGTACAATACCATCTTAGGATGTGCACCGTGACCAAGGAGGAGGAGAAAATGGGAAACGTTAACGTTTATTTAATTAATAGTATTGCATGCAATGAACTAACCACTGCATGTCGTGTTTGATAGTCTCAATTCATTAAAAACATGCACACCCTTTATCTCTTATTGGTTGATATGTCAAGAAACAAGAAACGAGGTGGAAGTTAATGCACCGCGCCTAAGTGTTTTGGGATTATTTGATTTTTGAATGATGACTTACACACCTAGACGGAGGTTGCGATTTACATCGCATTTTTGCATATGTGGAGGAAAGAGAGGCAAGGAAAAAGTGGAGAAGTGGGCTCTAATGCAAGAGCCAGCCTCTACTACTACATGGTGGAGCATTGGGATAGGCACCTGTATGGAGGTGGTGAGGAATCGGGAGACTCACACCGGTCGTAGCGCTGCAGTTAAAATGATAATGGCAAGTCAAATCACGGGGCCCCACTTGTCCAGTAGTAACTCGCTGTCAAATCACACATCCCTACATTTGCAGCAGCCTACTCCCTCGTCTTCTCGCATCTCTGTCGAACTGACTAGGCGGAACTGCCCCGCCTACCGCGCAGGAAAAGCCCCGCCCTCGACTTTTAAATACAACTACTCCATCCATCAGATGCGTTTGGTTGAAGGTATCGTATGAATGGATTGGGACCATTCAATTTTTTTGGGATTGAACCATTCAATTCATGTGTTTGGCTAAATATAAGAGATGAGCTAATTATTTAAGATGGGACCACCAGTCATGCTCACATAGTCATGCATGCAAAGGGTGGCCATTTGATTCGACCGATTTGGTTGGGTGGAATGGTTCAGCATCTTCAAGGCATATTCTCTTTTTTTGACTCGAACCATTCATGTGCTTTATAACCAAACATGTCTATTTTCTGAAAAATCCCAACCCATTCATGACCACCGTTGCAACCAAACGCACGTCATCTTATGAAAACCAAATAATCCCACAATACTAAGGCGCAGTGCATTAACTTCTACCTCGTTTCTTGTTTCTTCACATATCAACCAATAAGAATCCAATGATATACTTTTTGTGACATAGTAACTCATATTTAGTTAGTCAAATGGATGACCTAGAACTACGTGCAGGCCCTATAAACAGAGAGGGTAGGTTAGCACGTATCTTTTTAGATCAATATAGTCGGGATTCACCAAGGAGCAAAACCAAGTGGTAGGCTGCTCCTGTCGTGTTGGCGTAGCAATTCAAGCAGGGTCAGTCCGCACACGAAATGGCGACACAATTAAAAGGACCCCTTTGGCAGACATGTGGCTCATCCACCGTCTTGTTCCACGTGCAATGCACCAAATTACAGTTCGGAGCAGCGGTTGGAATTGTAGGCACCCCGGTCGTAGCGCAGCAGTAGTAGAAAATGAGCGATGAAGGGTCAAATCACAAAGCCCCACCTTTCCCGCATTAAGCTGGATGGACGAAGCAACCATCACTTCACTCTAGCGCGCAAGAGCATAAAGAAAAGAGAAAACAATGATGAGTGCGGTAGCTACCTAGGGCACCATAGGGTAGGGGTCTCCACTACAGATCCTTTTTTTGAAAGCGCCTCCACTACAAATTGGCTTCTCCCTCGTCCTCTTGAAGAAAACCGATGATGAGTGCGGCGGTAGGGTTTGTAGGAGTACTACGGCGTGCGGGGCCACGACGTAGTAAACGGGTTCGAGTGATCAAGTCAACACCTTAAATATGTGTGGGCCTCTTGGTTTTACGGGAACGAGGCTAGATTTTGGGTTCGGGGACCAGTGGAGATATAGCACGTACAAAAAATTGTGGACGTAGGTTCGATCGAAAGGCAATGATGCATGGGCCCTGGATTTTGATATACCCGGGGCCGCGTGAAATTTGCAACTCTACTCAAAACTAGTAAGGTACACATGTATTGAACGCATGAGATTTCGAAACCAAATTATGAATAAATACACACTATGGCATGTAAAGCTTTGAGTCATATATGCATGATGTAGATGTTCATTTAGTTCTTATAGTTCATCTCAATCAAAATCAATTAGTTCTATAAAAATGTTAAGATTCATGGGGTTGTGCATTGTAAATCATAAAGTAAAAACAAATAATGGCAATTCATTTAGAAAAAAATAATCAATTATGATACAGAAGATTCTAGAACAAAGGAGAAGTGCTTGTGTTTTGAGGTTTGTGCATTATGCTTAAGTTCAACCATGGAGACTTCTAAATTGTACATGTGGCAGATCTGGTGGAATGTTGATGATATCCAATGGCCATTAGTGCTCGGATTTTCCCATCTCTGCACTGTCGGGTTAGCTTCATCCAGCGACCATCTTTCCAAGTTACTGGCACACTATATAGTTCTTTTGCCATAGTTGCATGTTTTGGAAAAAAGCTACTAGTGGGTTGTACTATCTATTTAGGAATAGAAGATGCATACGTCGAAGTTGTAGGGAAAGAGATGACATGGAGCATCTCAATTCCTATGAGTAGGGATTGGAAAAGAGATGTCATTTTGTTCACATCATAGAAACTTTTCTATTGAATCTAGAGATGACATGTATCTCAATTCCTATGAGGAGGGATTAGTAAAGAGATGTAATTTTGTTCATATCATAGGAACTTTTCTATTGAATATACGCTAATGTTTATTTTCCTTTGAAATTAAGGGAGTATAGGAATCCATTCATATGAACCAAGTGGCTCTAAAGCTATAGAAATGATATCATGTTTATTTCCTTTGAAATGTAGAGTATATGAATCTATTCCTATGAACCAATTGGCTCTAAAGGAAAAAAATCATATAAAAATCATATCATATAGAGTTCCTATGATATTCCTCGACACTAAAGGATGGTTGAAATTGCTGCCAGTGATAGATGGTCTTTCTTCGTAGACTCCTCACCCATCTTTATAGTTACCTATCGAAGATGAATGAAATGATATATACAGGGTATTCTACTTGTGCAATTTGGTACACGAAAACTCGGTAAAAGTTTGCGAGGTTCTAATTCTCAATAAAGCTATATGAACTGCATTTCAGAATGGAGGGAGCATACGGCAGTTGCTAACACTCATGTGGAAGATTTGTGTGTAGGAGGAGTGGCTATTCTATTAAATGACATGGCAAAACTGACACTGTGGGATGCCGATCTAACGATTCTTGCGGCATTCATCAGGAAAAGGCTTGTGGCGAACATTTGTCGGATAATGATTTACGGACACATGCATTGCATTGATACGTGCCCCCTCTCTCTCACGCACACGCAACCTCACGAGTCACGACTCTCCCGAACCCTCTCGCAGACTCGCACGTCGCACCCATCCTCTATCTGCAGGTAGACATCACGCACATATGTGCTCTTCACACCCTACCCTTAGAACTTCTAAAAAACAAAAGATGGCGTGCACATTTTAGTTTAGCTCACACGTCACACACTTATACTATTACTGTTGCGATGAATGTTCTTTGGGCATAGTATATGTTGTACTCTCACGAAGAGAAGCGGTGCACGCACGCACTAGTTCTCTCACACCCACTCGCGGGTACACGTAGGAGCGCATTTTTTTGAAGCCGGTACAACAAAATCACTCCACTATATATAAAATCAGGAGCCTTAGAGCTTGCTTTACTAGGGTTCCTCTCGTTCACTCTCTCATGCTCTCGAGATCTAACCAAGACATAGGTGGCCACACTCTCTTCTCAGCTCACGGCTGGTCACAAATCCGGCCGGACAACCTTGACCGGGGCAGGGGGTGTAGGTGCAGCATTCACGCTGTCGTCGGCGGCGGGGGAGGAGACCAAAGGCTTCCCGCGCGTCCCGATCGGCGACCGTGCCGTTCTCTCCGAGAGAGCGCCGACTCGGGAGGGCCTCCGGCCCCTTCTTCCTCCCTGCGGTATTGTGGCCAAGATGCGGCCTCCCGACGCCGTCTTTGCCACATGCCGACGACCCTCAGGTATATATTCCTTCGAAACCTGCCTTGCTCTACTGCCCAGCTCTTCCCCATTCGTGTGGACCTTTTCTACTTCCGTCCGCTGTTACAAAGCCACCTAGACTTCTACTATTATTAGAAGTAAAGCTAGTTCATACAGTGAACTCAAAGCGTTGGTTCAAACAGGGAAGAAAGTGGGGAAGTTGTAGCATGAATATAGGACTTGGTTCTAAGAGGAAATGGGGGAAAGTAGTAATATGTGTCACTGTTTAAATAATCGTATTTCATATTTGCGCAAACAGGGATGTCTGTCTCCATATTGTTTCGGGATGTATGTCTCCGTATAGTTTCTATCCGCGCAATCAAAAGCACACACCTCAGTTTTAGTACAACTGTGCAAAATGAGATGGCTATCCCTCGTTGCCATCGTCTAACCTCCCGTCTTCAAGGTATCCCTACATTGGTAGTAACTAAGGTAGAATGACCAACGCAATCTAAAAGAAGCTGATTTGTACATTTTACTTCCTGATTGCAGTGCAGGGACGAGCCAAAATAACTGCATCCTAGTCCGGAATGCACTTTCTACCAGTTCATGCATGGACCAAGGACTAGCTGGCACGGCTGCACGGCGGTTTTTTGGACAGGTGCGCGGACAAGAGGCAGTGTGGTCTGCTTATTTCTGCAAATAGCGGTGCTTAAATTTACTGGAATGCACAAGCATTTCAGCTGGTCAGTACACTGCATGGTTCAGTTCAACATTCTAGCTGAGACCACAATTGTAATTGGTTATTCTGGAATGAGAGAACCTAACCCTGGATGGTGGCAACAAGAAAAAACTAGAGTGAACTCCAGGAAATTTAAGCCTGTCGGGAGGCCCTTTGCTCAGAGAAGCCTTGCTTATTTTTTCCTGATTTGTAAACCTTCTCACAAGTTTGTCTTTTGTTGTGAACTAGTATATGTTTGTTATGTTCTATGAATCATTGAGATGTATAAAATTGCTTAACTTATGCTTTTCAAGATTTTTATGAAGACGAGTTTAATTGTGAGTGTTCCACATGAGCGCTGGACGAGCGTGTGAACGTTTGGAATTTATTACATTGTGGCCTCAATTAACTGCATGAACCACTGTAACAACATACATAGTAGTTGCTTATATGTCAGACATCAGATTCTTGATTGTTAGCTGGTCGATAGCCTAGTGTTGAAGCGAGCTGAGCCAATGTGCCGTGTTTTGCACAACTGCTTACCAGTGGGGTAGCACCAACAGTGTTTACAAGTACTTATGTATACGTCGGTGCACGGTCGTCAAATGAGTGCTCTATTTCATCAAAACACACACTGCTCGTATGATAAACCATGACAACTTATGTCTTACCAAGCCATATTCATTAAAAAACTAGTGAGGACGCATCTGTTTCGGCAACAATTACGATGGTTCTCACATGATTCACGGGCACACAAAAGTAGCAGCAGTTCCCATAGACGGATTCAAACAGAGCACTATCCCCAGAGGGGTCGATAACAGGCAAGGTTCGGATAATTAGACACAATCCAAACTACTATTAAACACTAGCTGGGGCAACTATTTCATGCCTCGATCTAATTTGGGCTGGACACAAGACGGACCTTGCCATGAACATCATCGAGGACGTCCCGCAGCAACTCAGTCCTGTGAACCTTCATGAAGACAACCTTGTGGCCTTGCCACTGGTAAACTTGTTTGTGGAGGCATGCCACGTCATCTTCCTACGTAAGCTTGACAAGAACAGTATGCCTCACAAACGAAGGAGTAGCTTTGAACTTCTTGTGCTTCAGTACACCCTGGACAACACGCCTGACAATAGTGTGGCTGGAATACAACTCTTCATTGGTATAACCGCAAATGGCTTCCAGGATCCAACAGCCTAAGAACTCTGTTTTCCAAGTGCGTATATTCAGGTCGTCCGCCTCATAGTGAGTGACATACACAACCACACAATCCTTGTCTGCATCAGGGCACTAATTGAAACAGAAACAAATTCTGAATTACTTTTCAGTATAAGAACCACAAGTTATTTAAACCACTATGTATAGCATGCATCGAAGCTAATAAAATTTTGCATTATTAATCACCACATACTTCCTTTTCTAAAAAAATCGCCATATACTTAGATGAAAAACCACAATCGAGATCGGCAAAGAAGGAAATCACCTTGGGCAGCTCAGGGGGGGGACATATCCTCGAATGGGGAAAACTGCTCCAGCAGTGCCACGGGGGTTGTAA
The DNA here is from genome assembly GCF_002162155.2 of Triticum dicoccoides. Lineage (NCBI taxonomy): Eukaryota > Viridiplantae > Streptophyta > Magnoliopsida > Poales > Poaceae > Triticum > Triticum dicoccoides. The sequence goes on along the minus strand of NC_041381.1, from coordinate 107,486,085 downwards.
CCTCAAACAGGGCATTGACCATCTCAGTAGTGGCCGTGAGTGTATCTGGGGTCGGCTCGGTGGTTGCCTCCATTTTCTTGGAGCTCTCTGTCTCATGGGGATCAGCCTCCCGCGTCTGCTCCAATATCAGCAGATCTTTGCCTGGTTCTCCTTGGTCCATCATGAAACTGACGAATACTAGGAGACCACAGAAAGGAAAACACAATCTCAATGACAATGAAACAAAAAAGAGAGTGAGGATTGGTTACTGCTTTGCAAAAGTTCTTTTTTTCTCTGAACGAAAATATACCAACATCACGGATCCGCTTACCTTCACTTCGTTGGGAGAGAAGAACAGTGGCAGACGCGAGTGTTGCCTTTCTTGAAGACGGTGAGGGAGAAGGGGATTTAGCGAGGAGTGAAATGATGGTTGCTTCCTCCATCAAACTTAGACTGCGGGAGGTGGGGTTTTGTGATACGACGGCTCGTTACTGCCGCGCTACGACCGGGGTGACTCTCCGCCTGCATACTGCCTGCTAATTTGGTGGATGGCCCGCATGTTGGTGAACAAAAGTATAACGACATTCAGTACAGGGAGACGTTTCAATGACCTAGGAGGAGCCATAAGCGGTAGAGCGTCAACACTGTACTGGTAGTAATTGTTTTTCTGGGTAGCTGTAGAGTGTCTCCACTGTAGTAGTAGTAATTGTTTCTCTGGGCCCAAGACAAAATAGCCAATCCACACTAGTAAATAGTAAAATCAATTCAAAAGGCGCTACCCACACCCAGCACACCGCCCCTGTCCCCCACAAAAAAAACCTGGGTGCTCTTCTTCCTCCTCGCTCTCACCCACCTCATGTCAGCTCATTCCTACAGAAAACCCCAGCTCCCCTTCTTCCTCACTCCTACAGAAAACCCCCAGCTCCCCTTCTTCTTCGCTCGCACTACAACTAGGCTCGTCTTTCGTTACTCTGCTCGAATCCGTGAGCGCGACGCGACGCCCTTGAGGAAAATGGAGTCGGCTGACCCCGCCCGCACCGGATCCCAGGAACCCATAGAATCTCGGGTGGACCGCATCAGCGATCTCCCGGATGCCGTCCTTGGGGAGATCATCTCGCTTCTCCCACCAAGGATTGCTGCCGCACACAAGTCCTCTCAATTTGGTGGCGTCCTCTATGGCGCGCCGTGCCTCGTAATCTCGATTGTCGTCAGCTATCTCTCTTCAATGATTTTGAAATCCCTAGAGCCATCATCTCCTCCCACCAGGGCTCCATTCAAAGCCTCTGCATCCCGTCATGCTACCTGAGCAAGAATACCATGCCCTGCATGGTGGACGCCTGGCTGAAATCCCCTGAATTCATAGAACTACAACTGCTTGAGTTCTACTATTCCCCTGGAAATCACATACCACATACAGAACGCCATGAACTTGTGCCCTCAGCACCGATGTCCATCTCGCGGTTTTCCTCCTCTCTCCACACCGCCACCTTTGCGATGTGCTACCTATCAGACAATCTGGTACTAAACCTTCGACTCCCATTTCTCAAGAAACTTTCACTTGTGCGGGTTCGTATATCGGATGCCTCATTGCACAGCATCATCCACTCCAGTTGCCCTACGCTGGAGTGCTTGGTGCTTGTTTTCACAGTTAGAATCGGTTGTCTCCAAATAAAGTCGCCCAACCTTGTAAGAATTGGAATTTCTTTTGACGGAAGGCAGCTCATCATCCAAGATGCCCCTTCACTTCAAAGGTTGATCCTTGATTCTAGGTATTCACCGTTGCAAATAACCGTCCTCTCTGCGCCTAAGATAGAGACCTTGGGTGTAATACATGATCTCTGTGCTCATTTCAATATGGTGTTCGGCTCAAGAGTTCTTCAGGTACTTTATATTATCATCTACACTTGTAACCATATGCTGCATTTTAAATTTCTGCGTATAATTTATATATCATCTTGGAGTACACATTTTGTACTAATATTATGTTCTATGCTCAATGAAGAGTTTCTCCACGGATGGCCTATCAATGGTGCCGGATTCTGTCAAGATCTTATATATCCAAATGAATAGTTTTGATCTGAACAAGATTATTGGCTTGCTGCAATGCTTTCCATGTCTGGAGAAGTTGTATATAAAGGTGATAATTTCACGCACATTGGAAGCCCGCTTATAGTGTACTAGAATTAACCGTTCAGCTGTTGCTCTTTCGACACTCTTCTTTTAGACCTTAACTGTTTTCAATTTTCATGTCTATTTAGGCAACATGACGGGGTAAGAAAGTTATAACCAATCGGTGGATTCGTAAGCATCGGGATTTTCTCACTTCTCATGAGATTCGATTAAAGACAATAACGCTAGAACGATATGTAGCCAACCATGCACACACAAGATTTGTCACATTCTTCCTGCTGAATGCAAGGTTACTATTGTCCATCAGGCTTAAGTTTATCAGCAGCATGGTTTTGATGGATGGGTATGTCAAAGAGCAAAACTGGAGTTTCAGGTGAGCAAAAGAGCTTCTGAACGTGCTGGGCTTCTATTTACATCATATTATGGTCATAATCCAGTAAATTTTACGATCCAGGATGTTCATTCTATGGACCTGACCGATCCATTTGACTGTGACTGCCGAAAACAGTGCTGGAATTAGATGTTGTTGCCCTTTTCAATCTGGTTTTTTTGTAAACCTAATGAACAATCAACCCTCGTGCTTTTGTATAGTTTGTAAGCTAGAGTTAGATGTTCCTTCCCTTTTCAACTCGGCTGTGACTGTCATATTTTCTTTGAAACACGGCAAATGGCTTGCCATTCATTTAATTTAGAGTGAAATATTGTAACAAATCACAACCAAGGGAAATAACATCACTCACGCTGGTTGCTTGAGCTCACTGTGCATTACAGAATCCAAGTGACTATCCCCCACCACACCCACCAGTCAACCCTCGTACTCCCCTCCGCCTGCGACTGGACCGGCGCATCTTCAACAGCTCCTGTTCGTTCCGTCCAAGGCCTCTCCGTCATCATCTGCCTTGCGGCCTTGGTTCGCTCGCCGTGCACCACCCCCTTGCGTTGTCAACGTCGTCAACAACCGACAGGAACAAGGAGATGACTGTATGTGGAGAGGATGATAGTATGGCCCCACCAGCGTCATGGCAGTACACAAGCAGTTGTTATTTATAGTAGTTTTAGCGACGGATCAGGGTAACAACGGGGCTGTGCGGGGGCTGTGGCCCGTCTAGCCAGGGTTTTATTTATGTTACCACATCATGAGCCCAGTTGTGTTTTTTTCTTGCTGAAAATGGCTAGCCCAATTCTATTTTTTAAAAGAAATACCCAAACAAGGCCTACTTGCTATATCAGCCCTGCTGGGCTGCAAATGTTTCAAGACGAGGAGAGTTTCATTCGGTTTGCCAAGAAATGGCATGTACATTTTTAAAATACATCAAACCGGGAATTAGTTTCATTTTTTCATTACAAGATCTTAAATTCCATTGATTTTTATGCGTGGACAATTATTTTGATTTTATATTTATATAAATTATTTTTCAAAATAGTTTGAATGTGAATCGATATTTCTGGATTAAAACAGTTGACCGCACCGAAATATGCAAAATTTCGTATACTTTTTAACCGTGGGCACAATATGGGGTGTAATGCTAACAAAAAGAAGATGGGCTCCAAAAAAATCTTAAGAATTAGCAAATGGGTTGTACATTATTAGAAATAATGGCAGATGGGTTGTATGCTATTTTCCACAGATTTGAGGTTGACTTGTGCGCCTACTACAGGTTGACGCATATGCTTTCATAAAAAAAAGGTTAACGCACATGCAACGCCCTGTCAACTTAGTCAACACACGAGAGCAGTGACTGTTGGATATCCGTCCAATGGCTGTCGTGCTTCTTCAATCTCTGCTCTTCATGCTCCAGCCGCTCAAACAAGCGCCGGCGGGACTGCTTGCTCCCTCCTCCCACGGTCGGCTATGCTTCCGTGCAGGCCTCACGGCCCGACCTTACTCCCATCGCTGGCCTAGCCATCCCTCTACTCACCCACACATGCTATTATTCTCCAGCGACGGCAGACGAACCAGTAAACCCTCGTACTCCTCCACGTGGGAAACAACTGCCGAGTATTCCCTGGCTCCGTGGCGTTCCCTTCCTAGGCCTCGCCGTCGTCCACGGCCCTGGTGCTCTTGGCGCGACCTGGTCAACGTGGTCAATGAACGACATCCATTGGAAGTGGATTGTACGTGGAGAGGCTGACAGTTGGGTCCGCGGCCGCATGCAAGGAAATGCCTCCTTATTATGCGCAAAATAATGATTCCTCCACCTGACAGCTAGGACCCACAGGAAGGGCCTCTGTATTTCGCGAAAAAAATGTTCCCCCCGCTGACAGGTCGGACCCACCAGCTATATCTTCGCAAGCAAGGAAGTGCCTCCTTATTACACCCAAAAAATGAATACCCCCCTGCTAGATGGGACCCACCATATTGTTGGGCTGACTTGTGGGCCTACTAAGTCGACGGGGACGGAGGGCTTTGTCAACTTAGTCAATACTCCAGTGACCATATGATGTCCATCCGACGGCCATACGGCTTCTTCAACCTCTGGTCTTCTTGCTCCAGCCGCCCAAAGCAGCGCTGGTCGTGCTGCCTACTCCTGCCTCCCGTGGCTGGCTGTGCTACTGCATGCTCTTGCCTCCCGTGGCCCGGCTCCGCGTCGTCCCCATCCTAGGCCTCGCCGTCGTCCACCGTCGTGGTGCTCTCAGCGCGGCGTGGTCAATGTGGTCAACGACCGACTTCCATCGGAAGAGTACTGTACGTGGAGAGGCCGACAGCTGGGTCCACGACAGCCGCAAGGAAGTGCCTCCTTATTACGCGGAAAATAATTATTCCTCCACCTGACAGCGGGGACCCACCGGATGGGCCACCAGTATTTTGCGAAATAAATCGTTTCCCCCTGACTGCTGGGACCCACCAGATGGGCCACCATATTTCGCGAAAAAACGTTCCCCCCGCTGTCAGCTCGGACCCACCAGAAGTGCCTCCTTATGACGCACAAAAAAATGAATACTCCCCCGGCTAGTTGGGATCCACCTTGGTGGGAGGCTGTCTTGTGGGCCGAAGGGCTTTGTCAACTTAGTCAATATGAACGATTCTAGCTCTAGTGACCGTACGATGTCCATCCAACGGCCGTAGTGCTTCTTCAACCTCTGGTCTTCTTGCTCCAGCCGCCCAAAGCAGCACCGGTCGTGCCGCATGCTCCTGCCTCCCGTGGCCGGCTGTGCTGCCGCAGATGCCTCACCGCCCCCTACTATTCATACCGCTGGCCAGGCCCTGCGGCGACCGCAGCCTCACACCGCAGTCGAACCAGTGAACCGTCGTACTCTTCTCCGCGCGGTCTTCCACTGCCGCGTCTTCCCCGGCTCCGCGTCGTCCCCTTCCTAGGCCTCGTCGTCGACCACCGCCGTGGTGCTCTCCGCGCGGCGTGGTCAACGTGGTCAAGGAACGACTTCCATCGGAAGAGTACTGTACGTGGAGAGGCTGACAGCTGGGTCCACGGCCACAGCCCAATTTTTTTGTGATTTTCCAATTAAGTCGCTTTGTCAGGCCTGATGGGCTGCAAATATTTCATGACAGGGAGAGATTTTCATTCGGCTGGCCGAGAAAATGGCCCATCAGTAATGAGAAATGGGCTGTATATTTTTAAAACACATCAAACCGACAATTAGTTTCAATTTTTTTTCATTTCAAGATTTTAAATTACATTAATTTTTATGCGTGGAGAATTTGTTCGATTTTATATTGATATAGATTTATTTTTGAAATCAGTTTGAATGTGAGTCGAAATTTCAGGATTAAAAATAGTTCGGACCGCACCGAAATATGCAAATTTTCGTATAATTTTTTAACCGTGGCCACAATATGGGCTGTAATGCTAACAAAGAATATGGGCTCCAAAAAAACCTTAATAATTAGCCAATGGGCTGTAAATTATTAGAAATAATGGAAGATGGGTTGTATGTTGTTTTCCACAAATTTGAGGCTTTCCTAAAAGAAAAGGTTGACGCACAAGCAGTGATAGTTGGATGTCCATCAAACGACCGTCGTGCTTCTTCAATCTCTGCTCTTCCTGCTCTAGTTGCTCAAACAAGCGCCAGCGGCACTGCCTGCTCCCTCCTCCCCGCGGCCGGCTGTGCTGCCGCGCAGGCCTCACCGCCCCACCATACTCCCATCGCTGGCCGAGCCATCCCTCTACTCACCCACACTTGTTATTCTCCGACGACGGCAGACGAACCAGTAAACCCTCGTTCAGTCGTACTCCCCTCCGCATGGGAAACAACTATTGAGTCTTCCCTGCCTCCGTGTCATTCCTTTCCTATGCCTCACTGTCGTCCACCCCCTGGTGCTCTCGGCGCAGCCTGGTCAACTTGGTCAACAACCGACATGCATCTGAAGTGGACTGTACGTGGAGAGGCCGACAGCTGGGTCCACGGCCGCACGCAAGGAAATGCCTCCTTATTACGTGCAAAATAATGATTCGTCCACCTGACATCAGGGACCCACCAAAAGGGCCTCAGTATTTCGTGAAAAAAATGTTACCACCGCTGACAGCTCGGACCCACCAGTTATATGTTCGCACGCAAGGAAGTGCCTCCTTATTACACACACAAAAAATGAATACTCCCCCTGTTAGCTGGGACCCAGTATAGTGGCAGGCTGACTTGTGGGCCAACTAAGTTGGCAGCGATGAAGGGCTTCGTCAACTTAATCAATATGCACGATTCTAGGTCCAGTGACCGTACGATGTCCATCCAACGGCCGTAGTGCTTCAGCGGCCAAAACTAGCACCGGTCTTGCCTCGTGCTCCTGTTGGAAATATGCCCTAGAGGCAATAATAAAAGTATTATTATATTTCATTGTTCATGATAATTGTCTTTTATTCATGCTATAACTGTATTATTCGGAAATCGTAATACACGTGTGAATACATAGACCTCAATATGTCCCTAGTGAGCCTGTAGTTGACTAGCTCGTTGTGATCAACAGATAGTCATGATTTCCTGGCTATGGACATTGGATGTCGTTGATAACGGGATCACATCATTAGGAGAATGATGTGATGGACAAGACCCAATCCTAAGCATAGCACAAAGGTCGTTTAGTTCGTTTGCTAGAGCTTTGCCAATGTCAAGTATCTCTTCCTTAGACCATGAGATCGTGTAACTCCCGGATACCGTAGGAGTGCCTTGGGTGTATCAAACGTCACAACATAACTGGGTGACTACAAAGGTGCATTACAGGTATCTCCGAAAGTAGCTGTTGGGTTGACACGGATTGAGACTGGGATTTGTCACTCCGTATGACGGAGAGGTATCTCTGGGCCCACTCGGTAATGCATCATCATAATGAGCTCAAGGTGACCAAAGTGTTGTCCACGAGATCATGCATTACGGTACGAGTAAAGTGACTTGCCGGTAACGAGACTGAACAAGGTATTGGGATACCGACGATCGAGTCTCGGGCAAGTAACGTACCGATTGACAAAGGGAATTGTATACAGGGTTTGATCGAATCCTCGACATCGTGGTTCATCCAATGACAACATCGAGAAGCATGTGGAAGCCAGCATGGGTATCCAGATCCCGCTGTTGGTTATTGACCGGAGAACGTCTCGGTCATGTCTACATGTCTCCCGAACCCATAGGGTCTACACACTTAAGGTTCGATGACGCTAGGGTTATAAAGGAAGTTTGTATGTGGTTACTGAATGTTGTTCGGAGTCCCGGATGAGATCCCGGACGTCACGAGGAGTTCCGGAATGGTCCGGAGGTAAAGATTTATATATGGGAAGTCCTATTTTGGCCACCGGAAAATGTTCGGGATTTTTCGGTATTGTACCGGGAAGCTTCTAGAAGGTTCCGGAGTGGGGCCCACCTGCATGGGGGGACCCACATGAACGTGAGTAGTGGGGGAAAGGCCCCAGACCCCTGGTCAAGGCGCACCAAGATCCCCCCTTAGAAGGAATAAGATCATATCCCGAAGGGATAAGATCAAGATCCCTAAAAAGGGGGGATAACAATCGGTGGGGAAGGAAATGATGGGATTTCTTTCCTCCTACCTTGGCCAACGCCCCAATGGACTTGGAGGGCAAGAAACCAGCCCCTCCACCCCTATATATAGTGGGGAGGTGCATGGGAGCTTAAGACAAGCCAAGGCGCAGCCCCTCCCCTCCCCAACACCTCTCCTCCTCTGTATATGCTTGGCGAAGCCCTGTCGGAGTACTGCTGCACCAACTACACCACGCCGTCGTGCTGCCGTTGGAGCAATCTTCCTCAACCTCTCCTTCCCCCTTGCTGGATCAAGAAGGAGGAGACGTCTCCCGTCCCGTACGTGTGTTGAACGCGGAGGTGCTGTCCGTTCAGCACTTGGACATCGGTGATCTGAATCACGTTCGAGTACGACTCCATCATCACCATCCCCTTGGCTAGCTTCCGCTCGTGATCTACAAGTGGTATGTAGATGCAAACTCTCTCCCTTGACTCGTTGCTTAGATGAACTCATAGATGGATCTTGGTGAAACCGTAGGAAATTTTTTAATTTTCTGCAACGTTCCCCAACAGTGGCATCATGAGCTAGGTCTATGCGTAGTTCTCTTTGCACGAGTAGAACACAATTTTGTTGTGGGCGTGGATTTTGTCATCTTACTTGCCTCTACTAGTCTTTTCTTGCTTCGGCGGTATTGTGGGATGAAGCGGCCCGGACCAACCCTACACGTACGCTTACGTGAGACCGGTTCCACCGACTGACATGCACTAGTTGCATAAGGTGGCTGGCGGGTGTCTGTCTCTCCCACTTTAGTTGGAGCGGATTCGATGAAAAGGGCCCTTATGAAGGGTAAATAGAATTTGACAAAATCACGTTGTGGTTATTCGTAGGTAAGAAAACGTTCTTGCTTGAACCCAATTGCAGCCACGTAAAAGATGCAACAACAATTAGAGGACGTCTAACTTGTTTTTGCAGCGATTGATCATGTGATGTGATATGGCCAGAAGTTGTGATGAATGATGAATTGTGATGTATGAGATCATGTTCTTTGTAATAGGATTCACGACTTGCATGTCGATGAGTATGACAACCGGCAGGAGCCATAGGAGTTGTCTTTATTTTTTGTATGACCTGCGTGTCATTGAAGAACGCCATGTAACTCACTTTACTTTATTGCTAAACGCGTTAGCCATAGAAGTAGAAGTAGTCGTTGGCGTGACAACTTCATGAAGACACGATGATGGAGATCATGATGATGGAGATCATGGTGTCAAGCCGGTGTCAAGATGATCATGGAGCCCCGAAGATGAAGATCAATAGAGCTATATGATATTGGCCATATCATGTCACAACTATATAATTGCATGTGATGTTTGTTATGTTTATGCATCTTGTTTACTTAGGACGACGGTAGTAAATAAGATGATAAAAATTTCAAGAAGTGTTCTCCCCTAACTGTGCACCGTTGCTACAGTTCGTCGCTTCTAAGCACCACGTGATGATCGGGTGTGATGGATTCTTACATTCACATACAACGGGTGTAAGACAGTTTTACACAGCGAAAACACTTAGGGTTAACTTGACGAGCCTAGCATGTGCAGACATGGCCTCGGAACACGGAGACCGAAAGGTCAAACACGAGTCGTATGGAAGATACGATCAACATGAGAATGTTCACCGACGATGACTAGTCCGTCTCACGTGATGATCGGACACGGCCTAGTCGACTCGGATCGTGTAACACTTAGATGACTAAAGGGATGTCTAATCTGAGTGGGAGTTCATAATTTGATTAGAACTTAATTATCATGAACTTAGTCCAAAACCTTTGCAAATATGTCTTGTACATCAAATGGCCAACGCTCATATCAACATGAACTTCAACGCGTTCCTAGAGAAAACCAAGCTGAAAGATGATGGCAGCAACTATACGGACTGGGTCCGGAACCTGAGGATCATCCTCATAGCTGCCAGGAAACAATATGTCCTAGAAGGACCGCTAGGTGACGCTCCCGTCCCAGAGAACCAAGACATTATGAATGCTTGGCAAACTCGCGCTGATGATTACTCCCTCGTTCAGTGTGGCATGCTTTACAGCTTAGAACCGGGGCTCCAAAAGCGTTTTGAGCATCACGGAGCATATGAGATGTTCGAAGAGCTGAAACTAGTTTTCCAAGCTCATGCTCGGGTCGAGAGATATGATGTCTCCGACAAGTTCTACAGTTGTAAGATGGAGGAAAACAGTTCTGTCAGTGAGCACATCCTGAAGATGTCTGGGTTGCACAACCGTATGACCCAGATGAACATTAACCTCCCAGATGAGGCGGTCATTGAGAGAATCCTCCAGTCGCTCCCACCAAGCTACAAGAGATTTGTGATGAACTACAACATGCAGGGGATGGAAAAGACCATTCCTGAAGTGTTCTCGATGCTGAAGTCAGCAGAGGCTGAAATCAAGAAAGAACATCAAGTGTTGATGGTCAATAAGACCACTAAGTTCAAGAAGGGCAAGGTTAAGAAGAACTTCAAGAAGGACGGCAAGGAGGTTGCCGCGCCTGGTAAGCCAGTTACCGGGAAGAAGTCAAAGAATGGACCTAAGCCTGAGACTGAGTGCTTTTATTGCAAGGGGAAGGGTCACTGGAAGCGGAACTGCCCCAAATACTTAGCAGATAAGAAGGCCGGCAAAACCAAAGGTATATTTGATATACATGTAATTGATGTGTACCTTACCAGTACTCGTAGTAACTCCTGGGTATTTGATACCGGTGCCGTTGCTCATATTTGTAACTCACAGCAGGAGCTGCGGAATAAACGAAGACTGGCAAAGGACGAGGTGACGATGCGCGTCGGGAATGGTTCCAGAGTCGATGTGATCGCCGTCGGCACGCTGCCTCTACATTTACCTACAGGATTAGTTTTGAACCTTAATAATTGTTATTTAGTGCCAAGTTTGAGCATGAACATTGTATCTGGATCTCGTTTAATACGAGATGGCTACTCATTTAAGTCTGAGAATAATGGTTGTTCGATTTAAATGAGAGATATGTTTTATGGTCATGCTCCGATGGTCAATGGTTTATTCTTAATGAATCTCGAGCGTAATATTACACATGTTCATAGTGTAGATGCCAAAAGATGTAAAGTTGATAACGATAGTCCCACATACTTGTGGCACTGCCGCCTTGGTCACATTGGTGTCAAGCGCATGAAGAAGCTCCATGCCTATGGACTTTTAGAGTCTCTTGATTATGAATCGTTTGACACGTGCGAACCATGCCTCATGGGCATGATGACCAAGACTCCGTTCTCCGGAACAATGGAGCGAGCAACCAACTTATTGGAAATCATACATACCGATGTGTGCGGTCCAATGAGCGTTGAGGCTCGCGGAGGATATCGTTATGTTCTCACTCTCACTGATGACTTAAGTAGACATGGGTATGTCTACTTAATGAAACACAAGTCTGAGACCTTTGAAAAGTTCAAGGAATTTCAGAATGAGGTGGAGAATCAACGTGACCGAAAGATAAAGTGCCTACGATCAGATCATGGAGGAGAATATTTAAGTCACGAATTTGGCACACACTTAAGGAAATGTGGAATCGTTTCACAACTCACGCCGCCTGGAACACCTCAGCGAAACGGTGTGTCCGAACGTCGTAATCGCACTCTATTGGATATGGTGCGGTCTATGATGTCTCTTACTGATTTACCGCTATCATTTTGGGGATACGCTCTAGAGACAACTACATTCACTTTAAATAAGGCACCGTCTAAATCCGTTGAGACGACACCGTATGAATTATGGTTTGGGAAGAAACCTAAGCTGTCGTTTCTAAAAGTTTGGGGATGCGATGCTTATGTCAAGAAACTTCAACATGAAAAGCTCGAACCCAAGTCGGAAAAATGCGTATTCATAGGATACCCTAAGAAAACTGTCGGGTATACCTTCTACTTAAGATCCGAGGGCAAAATCTTTGTTGCCAAGAACGGATGCTTTCTGGAAAAAGAGTTTCTCTCGAAAGAAGTAAGTGGGAGGAAAGTAGAACTCGATGAAGTACTACCTCTCGAACGGGAAAGTAGTGCAGGTCAGGAAAATGTTCCTGTGATGCCCACACCAACTGAAGAGGAAACCAATGATGATGATCAAGGTACTTCGGATCAAGTTGCTACTGAACTTCGTAGGTCCACAAGGACACGTTCCGCACCAGAGTGGTACGGCAACCCCGTCCTGGAAATCATGTTGTTAGACAACGGTGAACCTTCGAACTATGAAGAAGCGATGGAGGGCCCAGATTCCAACAAATGGCTTGAAGCCATGAAATCCGAGATAGAATCCATGTATGAAAACAAAGTATGGACTTTGACAGACTTGCCCGATGATCGGCGAGCGATGGAAAACAAATGGATCTTTAAGAAGAAGCCAGACGCGGATGGTAATGTCACCATCTATAAAGCTCGACTTGTCGCTAAGGGTTATCAACAGGTTCAAGGGATTGACTACGACGAGACATTCTCTCCCGTAGTGAAGCTAAAGTCCGTCTGAATCATGTTAGCAATTGTCGCATACTATGATTATGAGATATGGCAGATGGACGTCAAAACAGCATTCCTTAACGGGCATCTTAAGGAAGAACTGTATATGATGCAGCCGGAAGGTTTTATCGATCCTAATAACGCTAACAAAGTATGCAAGCTCCAGTGATCCATTTATGGGCTGGTGCAAGCATCTCGAAGTTGGAATATTCGCTTTGATGAGATGATCAAAGCGTTTGGGTTTATGCAGACTTATGGAGAAGCCTGCGTTTACAAGAAAGTGAGTGGGAGCTCTGTAGCATTTCTCATATTATATGTAGATGACATACTCTTGATGGGAAATAATATAGAATTTCTGGACAGCATTAAGGCCTACTTGAATAAGTGTTTATCAATGAAGGACCTTGGAGAAGCTGCTTACATATTAGGCATCAAGATCTATAGAGATAGATCGAGATGCCTCATAGGTCTTTCACAAAGCACATACCTTGATAAGATTTTGAAGAGGTTCAAAATGGATCAGTCCAAGAAGGGGTTCTTGCCTATGTTACAAGGTGTGAGATTGAGCTCGGCTCAGTCACCGACCACGGCAAAAGATAAAGAAGAGATGAGTGTCATCCCCTATGCTTCAGCCATAGGATCTATTATGTATGCCATGCTGTGTACCAGACCTGATGTAAGCCTTGCCGTGAGTTTGGTAGCTAGATACCAAAGTAATCCCGGCAAGGAACACTGGACAGCAGTCAAGAATATCCTGAAGTACCTGAAAAGGACAAAGGACATGTTTCTCGTTTATGGAGGAGACGAAGAGCTTGTCGTAAAGGGTTACGTCGACGCTAGCTTCGACTTAGATCCGGATGACTCTAAGTCACAAACTGGATACGTGTATATGTTGAATGGTGGAGCAGTAAGCTGGTGCAGCTGCAAGCAGAGCGTCGTGGCGGGATCTACGTGTGAAGCGGAGTACATGGCAGCCTCGGAGGCAGCGCATGAAGCGATTTGGGTGAAGGAGTTCATCACCGACCTAGGAGTCATACCCAATGCGTCGGGGCCAATCAAACTCTTCTGTGACAACACTGGAGCTATTGCCCTTGCCAAGGAGCCCAGGTTTCACAAGAAGACCAGGCACATCAAGCGTCGTTTCAACTCCATCTGTGAAAATGCTCAAGATGGAGACATAGAAATTTGCAAAGTACATACGGATCTGAATGTCGCAGATCCGTTGACTAAACCTCTCTCGCGAGCTAAACATGATCAACACCAGAACTCTATGGGTGTTCGATTCATCACAATGTAACTAGATTGGTGACTCTAGTGCAAGTGGGAGACTGTTGGAAATATGCCCTAGAGGCAATAATAAAAGTATTATTATATTTCATTGTTCATGATAATTGTCTTTTATTCATGCTATAACTGTATTATCCGGAAATCGTAATACACGTGTGAATACATAGACCTCAATATGTCCCTAGTGAGCCTCTAGTTGACTAGCTCGTTGTGATCAACAGATAGTCATGATTTCCTGGCTATGGACATTGGATGTCGTTGATAACGGGATCACATCATTAGGAGAATGATGTGATGGACAAGACCCAATCCTAAGCATAGCACAAAGGTCGTTTAGTTCGTTTGCTAGAGCTTTGCCAATGTCAAGTATCTCTTCCTTAGACCATGAGATCGTGTAACTCCCGGATACCGTAGGAGTGCCTTGGGTGTATCAAACGTCACAACGTAACTGGGTGACTATAAAGGTGCATTACAGGTATCTCCGAAAGTAGCTGTTGGGTTGACACGGATCGAGACTGGGATTTGTCACTCCGTATGACGGGGAGGTATCTCTGGGCCCACTCGGTAATGCATCATCATAATGAGCTCAAGGTGACCAAAGTGTTGGCCACGAGATCATGCATTACGGTACGAGTAAAGTGACTTGCCGGTAACGAGACTGAACAAGGTATTGGGATACCGACGATCGAGTCTCGGGCAAGTAACGTACCGATTGACAAAGGGAATTGTATACAGGGTTTGATCGAATCCTCGACATCGTGGTTCATCCGATGACAACATCGAGAAGCATGTGGGAGCCAACATGGGTATCCAGATCCCGCTGTTGGTTATTGACCGGAGAACGTCTCGGTCATGTCTACATGTCTCCCGAACCCGTAGGGTCTACACACTTAAGGTTCGATGACGCTAGGGTTATAAAGGAAGTTTGTATGTGGTTACCAAATGTTGTTCGGAGTCCCGGATGAGATCCTGGACGTCACAAGGAGTTCCGGAATGGTCCGGAGGTAAAGATTTATATATGGGAAGTCCTATTTTGGCCACCGGAAAATGTTCGGGATTTTTCGGTATTGTACCGGGAAGGTTCTAGAAGGTTCCGGAGTGGGGCCCACCTGCATGCGGGGACCCACATGAACGTGAGTAGTGGGGGAAAGGCCCCACACCCCTGGTCAAGTCGCACCAAGATCCCCCCTTAGAAGGAATAAGATCATATCCCGAAGGGATAAGATCAAGATCCCTAAAAAGGGGGGATAACAATCGGTGGGGAAGGAAATGATGGGATTTCTTTCCTCCCACCTTGGCCAACGCCCCAATGGACTTGGAGGGCAAGAAACCAGCCCCTCCACCCCTATATATAGTGGGGAGGCGCATGGGAGCTTAAGACAAGCCAAGGCGCAGCCCCTCCCCTCCCCAACACCTCTCCTCCTCCGTATATGCTTGGCGAAGCCCTGTCAGAGTACTGCTGCACCAACTACACCACGCCGTCGTGCTGCCGTTGGAGCAATCTTCCTCAACCTCTCCTTCCCCCTTGCTGGATCAAGAAGGAGGAGACGTCTCCCGTCCCGTACGTGTGTTGAACGCGGAGGTGCTGTCCGTTCAGCACTTGGACATCGGTGATCCGAATCACGTTCGAGTACGACTCCATAATCACCATCCCCTTGGCTAGCTTCCGCTCGTGATCTACAAGTGGTGTGTAGATGCAAACTCTCTCCCTTGACTCATTGCTTAGATGAACTCATAGATGGATCTTGGTGAAACCATAGGAAATTTTTTAATTTTCTGCAACGTTCCCCAACAGCTCCTGCCTCCCGTGGCCGGCTGCGATGCGGCCGAGGCCTCACCGCGCCGTACTACTCCCATCGCTGGCCAGGCCATCCCTCTACTCACCCACACCCCCTTTTATTCTGCGGTGATGGCAGCCTCACACCGCAGCGAACCAGTGAACCCTCGTGCTCTTCTACGCGTGGGCATCCACTGCCGCGTCTTCCCCGGCTCCGCTTCATCTCCTTCCTAGGCCTCGCCGTCGTCCACCGCCCTGGTGCTCTCGGCACGGCGTGGTCAAGGAACGACTTCCATTGGACATGGACTGTACGTGGAGAGGCTGACAGCTGGGTCCACAGCCGCAGCAAGGAAGTTCCTCCTTATTACGCGCAAAATAATTATTCCTCGACCTGACAGCGGGGACCCACCGGACGGGCCACCATATTTCACGAAAAAAACAATTCCCCCCTGACTGCTGGGACCCACCAGCTACACCTTCGCGCGCAAGGAAGTGCGTCCGGGCAAAAAAAAATGACTGGCCCCCTTGACTGCTGGGACCCACCAGCTACATCTTCGAACGCAAGGACGTGCTCCAGGCAAAAAAAATGATTCTCCCCCCTGACTGCTGGGACCCACCAGCTACATCTTCGCACGCAAGGAAGTGCCTGACAGTCGCGACCCACCTGGTCGAAGCATACGTAGCATTGTCATTCTGGTCGCGAACGTGTACGTACATACTGGTTGATGTAGAGGCGCGCACGTGTCGTAGATGTAGAGGCGCGCACGTGTCGTAGTAGAGGCACGCACGTAGCATGTACACGTACGTACAGCGGCGAGGGTGCAAGAAAGAAAATACGTCCATGTACGTAGATACGAGCAGGGTCTCTAACGCCTATCACGCATACGTACATGGCTGGGTCGGAATAGAGAAACAACGTCGTCGTTTTGTTCATGGGGAGCCAACCGACTGGGTCGGAACTGAATGCGTGGTCGTGTTCATCGGGAGGGCTTGGACGGAACAGGCGATGGAAACGAGGCCTGGCATACCGCACAACGGAGGAAACGGCCTTGTGTCCGACCGGCCATGTTCGAAACGGGGTCCTGTTGATCGGGAGGAGCCTGGCGTACCGCAAAATGGAGGAAATGGACCTCCTACGGTCGAAACGGGGGTCATGTTGATCGGGAGGGGTGTGGCGTACAGCAAAATGGAGGAAACGAACCTCCTACGGTCGAAACGGGGGTCCTGTTCACTAGGAGGGGTGTGGTGTACCGCAAAACGGACGAAACGGACTTGTCTTGGGGCGCTACGTCGAAAA
>NC_041381.1:107422700-107468584 GCF_002162155.2 Triticum dicoccoides | reverse complement strand
GTTCATCCAATCGATCGAGTTTAGTTAGCAGCAGTAGCGAAGGAATCGCTCAATTGGGTTCAGTTAACAGCCATCGATCGATCCCTCGGGTTCAGTAGCGCGTAGCCTGCAGTGCAATCGCTCGGGTTCAGTTAGAGCCCAACGCCTCGCACACACGCGCGTACATATGAGAGAAACGCGCATCTCTCTCCCACCGTAACCGGCAACTCGCCAAAATTTTCCTCCCCCTCGCTTCTACCACGGTTTTTCCCGTCATGGACGGCCCAAAGAATGTCATGCAGCTGCATCTCCGGCCTGCCCAGGACGAAAAGCCCATTTTGTGTCATGATTTTTTTTCATAGAAGTAGGAGCCCACCACATCTACGATGATACCGGGTTTTGTCACAATTATCGTCATAGAAGTGTCATATGTATGACAGAAAAAAAAATCGTTCATCCCAAAATGTCACGGATGTGTCTTTTTTTGTAGTGCTTGAAGCAGATCAACAAGCTCCCCCATGCCATTCGGGAGGAAGCTTGATGGCCACAAGTCCTGAGCAATGCCGTGCATCACCCGCCGAGCTCGCTCGTGCAACTGTGAATGTTCTTGTAGTACCTCGCCCGTTAACATTCCTACAAGCAAAATTCTTTCAATACACTTCCTCGCCGAACTGTAATATAGTTCGTCTGGGCACTCACCGTAAATACCGCATCGAAGCCTTTTGTTCTTCTTCATGCAGTCCGCCAGTTGAGCGCGGATGTCTTTTAATTCGACGTCCAGCCGAATATTGGCTTCTTTAAGAGTGTTCTTCTCTTTCCTAACTTGCGTAAGGATGTGTTTGCCAGCCTTTAGCTGCCTTTTGAGACGTGAGCCGTCATCCGTTACACCCTCTGGATTCACCTCGGGATTGTCTGCAGAATTTTCTGTTAGACTAGTCATATCAGCCGCTTACTAACTGGTGCATCTTCGTACAATTGAGACAAAGGTTACCAGATGAGGTCTTCTGGGATTCCTCTAACTTGGCAACCGTGCCCCTCAGCTGGGCCTTGCATTCCTCCAGCTCCTGAGCTTATTGTTCATTCTTATCTACAAGGACATGTGCATAAATTGATCCTTCAAACAGTTGTTCCAACCGTTTCAAGTCTCAGGGGCTATTGTCATACATGCTTATCAAAATTTCTTACCCGTATATCTTTGGTATACTGGACCATCGCTCAGGAAAGCCCGCCTTGAGCTGCTCAGATGTATGTGTCCCCCGTATTGAAGGCATTAAAAGCCTCTTGGGAGAAGATGTTGTTCCGAAGCACTGCCCTCCGGCGCCGGTGATTTATGGCGCTCTTTACTTCGAAGTTCCTTGCCGATAGCATATACGCGTCCTCTGTCGGAGAACTATGCGGCACTGGCCCCGTGTCCGCCTCCGCTCTCGAAACCGGTTCTGGAACCCGGCTGGTGGAGGCCTGATTGGCGGGATCCCCGGATATAGTCCGGCTGCTCCTTTTCCTGCCAGGACAAGAAGGGCGGTGTTATACTTCAAATACCATAATCGTAGGACAGGTTCTTGCTTTACCTCTGCGGCGGTGTGTCGACCCTCACCGCCTTCCTCTTGAACCTGCCCGATCCGGGCGCCTGTGTTTGACGAGTCCCTAGGGGCTCGGCCCCGCGCTCCGATCGTTGTCTCTGCAAACAGCACGACGCCTCAAGGGTAAGGCATGATACCCGGGGGGAGTCCTCTTTGGAGTATAGGTTTTTTTAGTTTGGCTTACACGCGACACAGGGAGCAGTCCGGGATAGTCGGAAATAATGGCCACTGAGGCACCATCACAGCTCGCTTGATAAAATAACCTGTTGACAAGCTCCACAGTAATATCCGGATCTTCTTTGAGTCCTGGATCTACGGCCATTCCGGGGTCCTCTGGCTGCGGGGAAGGGCTGAAGATTCCTTCTACGGCCCTCCTCAGTTCCTGCTCGGAAACATCGATGTGGGTAGTCTTAGCAGAGAATGCTAAAGTAAGTGAAGCAGGGAAAGGAATGACGACTTACCCACTTTGGGGGGTTGTACATGGAGAATCCGTCCCGCGGTTTAATGCAAAGGAATTCTTCCTCTTCCCCTTTGTATAAATCGGACAATATCCTTGCCAGAGTAGTGGCGGAGTCCGGACCCTTACGGCCGCAGCGGGTGGCGTCGTCTTCCCCATTGAAGTGCCACATGGGCTTCCCCCGATATTGAAGCGGTTGCACTCCCCGCATTATGCATATTGCCATGACCTCGACTATCGTCAGTTCGGATTTGGCCAGTAACTTTATCCTGCTCATCAAGAAATGTATTTCCCTGGTTGTCAGGACCCCGACTCAATGTCACATCGATCTAGCCTATAACACCTCATATCACTTTGCGGCCTCACGCATGGTATCCCCACGGGTGTCGCCTTACCTTTGCCCGGGACCGTTTGCGCCTTTTGGCACACGTATATGATAGTGTCGCTAGCATCCATATGATAAGGAGCCCCGGCTGACATGGCTAGTCGTAAACCCAAAGTGGCACAGACTTAAAGGGACAGGCATCCATGACCCAGCATCGAACGTGTCGGTCATCAGCAAGTTAATCCAGGCTGTAGCACTGGGCTGGCAGGACTCCGGTAAACCGGGCTGCATCGGGCTAACAGGATTCCGTATTCATTGCATGACATTTCCCCGAAGGGACAGACACAGGAACGAAGAAGGACACATGCCGGCCAGCCTAAGTGTTCCGGAGCAGTAGCAAGCTACCAAGGCTCAGTGGAGACACTAGGAGACATTTCCCGGTAAGAGAGGCTACTAAGAATAAACAACTAGATAGTCATATCCCACACATACAAAGCATTTCAATCATACACACAATATGCTCGATATGTGCAAATACAACAAGGCATCACAACATGACTCTACAACACAAGTACTTTATTTAAAGGCTCAGAGAGCCATACATAGCATACACACAAGTACGGGTCACACGACCCACATTCAAGTCATACAAACATAGAAGCCAACAGCGGAAGTGTCTTGTCTGAGTATAGACAACTAGTAAAATAAAAGAGGCTTGGGTAAGCCTAGCTATACTACATGGTCCTTCACAAGCTCAGGGTCACCACCTGGGCCTCAGTCTACTCATCGATGTCAACGTCTATGAAGAACCTGTCAGAAGGGTTTGTAGCATCTTCTGAAAAATGTAAATTAAAGCAACATGAGTACAAAGGTACTCAGCAAGACTTACATCAGATCCTACATACATGCACATTATCAAGAAGGGTTGGTGGAGTTATTGCAGCAAGCCAGCTTTGACTCTTGGCTAAGCTATCCTACGAGACTCCAACTTGAAATAGTTTTGCGCACACGAGTCCACTACTCACCACTTCAATACACTACCGAGGATCCACCTCCGTCTTCCTACGGAAGAGCCATCCTCGGCACTCACGCTTATCTTGAGGCTTTTAGTAGTTTCCAGTTTACTTGTCTATGAACTGTATAGGCAACCAAGTAGTCCTTTACCGCGGATGTGGCTATTCGAATAGATTATGTTAACCCTGCAGGGGTGTACTTCTTCATACACACTCTCACCACTTACCGCCGTTTACACGACATGTACTCGGCAACCTTCAAGCGGAAGCCCAACGTGGGTGTCGGCCACGACCTACCTAAACACCTAAGTCTCTAGTCTAGGTTTATCGCCTATTCGGGTTCCATCCGTGAGGAGGTCCGGCCGGGGTTTCGCTCACAGCCCCAAACGATGTGAACAGGGTTTCGAGACACCTAACGGGTGCCCGGTATACCCGGCCACATACCTACCGCATCACAGCCCACCCCTACGGTCAGCGCTGTCCACGGCCTCCGGTAAGCTACAAACACCAGAAACTACTTGCAACTCCTAGACGGAGAACTAGGGTGAATAAGAAGCCAAGAGGGTCCATTGGTTTCGGGCCCAATGCATGGTAGTAGCTGATTCTTAAATCACACATACAGATCTCAGTTCTTAAGGACGGCTTCAATGAAACAACCCACCATGTACTCCTACATGGCCTCTCATAGATACCTTTACCAAATCGTGTTCAACGCATCACTCCCATATTGACACGAACATTTCACTCTAGCCCATCACCCAGATGAACCAGACCTGACACGACTCTAAGCATAGCAGGCATAGCAAGGTAGGAACAACACACACACATGGCTCAATCAACTCCTACACATGCTAGTGGGTTTCATCTAGTTACTGTGGCAATGACAGGTCATGCAGAGGAAATGGGTTCAACTACCGCAGCACACAGCAGTTTGAAACGCGTTGTCTTAATGCAGTAAAAGAGAGCAGGAGCGAGAACAGGGGATTGTATCGATATGATCAAATGGTTGGTTGCTTGCCTAATGGGTTAGCGCACTGGTATTGTTCTTCGTTGGGGTAATCACGATACTCCTCAGGGGCAGGACCTGCCACAGAGAGCACCGATACACAATCATCACCAAACAATAAGCACCAATATGATGCATGCATGAAACATGGCAATATGAGTGTGTTGGGCTAATGCAACTAAGACCAGATGGGTTTGAACTATTTTGAACCAAAGATTCAAGTTTCAAACTCATAAATGGCCCTTTAAAGTGCTTTATCTTGCTCTGCAATAAACAGCAGGTTAGCTTTCTTAAACATGCATGAAACCAGTACAGATGGATAGATTGGATTTTTCTGATCATTTTTCATGTATAACACTTTGCATTTGGAGCTACAGATTAATTTCTATGATTTTTTGATGTTTGGGTTATTTTTTGGAATTTCCTGTGTAATAATAATTCCAGTAAATAACTTACTGCGTCAGCATTGGGTCAGGATGACGTCAGTGGTCAACAGAACAGTCCATGTCAAACCTGACTAGTGGGTCCCGTCTGTCAATGTAATTAGTTTAACTAATTATTAGTTAGTACTAATCCTAATTAGCTAACAGGGCTGGGCCCCACCTGTCATTGACCTAGGGGTGTCAAACTGGGCCCACCCGTGGTCAAACGAGGGGTCAGCGGGGTCAACTCGCCGGCGTTTAGCCGCCGGTGAGGCCGAACGCGGCGGCGGGTGTGCTTTTGTGCGTTCCGGCGACTAAATGAGCGGCGGAGGGCATCTACGGGTAGCTGGGAGCAAACCGCAGCTCTTGGTGGTGGTGGTTGAGCTCGGGGTGGCTAGAAACGTCGCCGGCAACGACTTTGGCGGTCGCCGGAGTTCGGGTGAGGTCGAACTCGAGGCTACGGGACACGGCGAGGCTCATGGAGTGGTGCTTCGGGTTCCTGCGGGTGCGGTTAGTGCGTTGGACACGGTGGTGTGGCCGGTGGTTGGCAGGAGACACGTCGGCGACGAGCTCGGCGGCGGTGCGTGCGGCGAAGCTTCGTGCGCTCGCTGTGGTGCACGAGAGCGAGAGAGGAAAGGGGGAGGAGGTAGCTGGGCTCACGGAGGTCTCTAAGAATCAGACGGCGCGGTCGGGGACGAGGTAGTGCGGCGGCAACGGCGAAGGGGATCTACGGCGATGGCAGATTGGACGAGGTCGATGCATTGGCTTCGAGGCACGCGAGCGCTCGGGGCTCGGCTAGCTCGAAGGAGAGGAGGGCGACGGAGCTCCTGGACATGGTGGCATGGCGCGGGGATGACGGAGAGCGTGACTACAGCGACGGTGCGGCTGCGGTGGCGTCGGCCATGGTGCGGAAGAGCGAGGGAGAGGAGCTGGGGGCGAATGGGTGTGTCCACGGGGTTCAGGGTGCGACGTGGAGTTCATCCAGGCCAGCGGAGAGGCAACGGGAGGAAGCAGGGCGGCGGGCAGCTGCATGGCGCGCGCTGGTGCCGCCGTCGAGCACCTGCCTGCCTGCCTAGCGAAGGCAAGCAGCTCGCTGGAGCGGCTGCTGGGCTGGGCCGGCAGGTGGGCTTGCCAGGTGGGCGCCAGCTAAACCTCTGCTCCTCTTTGATTTTTCCTTTTGTATTTTTCTGTAAGTTTGTGGACTTTCTAAAAATACCTAGGCAACTCTAAAAATCACCAAACTGCTTATGGCCACTAACTGGAATATATCCAGCTTGGAACATTTTGGTTTGGAAATATTTGAGCATTTGAAATATTTTATATAATTTAAATGCCCAAACTCAAATACTTATGATTTAATTGAAAGACCTTAGGATGTCCTAGAAAATTGTGCACCACTTTTGGCAGAGGTTCTGAACCAAGACAAAAATGATGGACATTTTAGAAGGGCATTTCAGGTTCATTGAAAATATTTTTAGTAAACCCTAGTTGGTTTCAGAGGGGCTGGGGGTTCTGTCATCCCCATTTCAAATTTCTGTTGAATGGAATAGACATGATGCAACACTCTTATGCATGACTAACTAGGGTGTGACAACTCACCCCCACTCAAAAGAATCTCGTCCCGAGATTTAGGTTCCTCCGGGAAGAAGGCGGGATACTCAAGTCGAAGGCGATCCTCCCTTTCCCAAGTTGCTTCTTTCGCAGAATGGTGCGACCATTGAACCTTGAGAAACTTGATATTATGACGTCGAGTGGTACGCTCGGCTTGATCGAGGATACGAACGGGGTACTCTCGATACGTGAGATTATCATGAAATTCAAGCGTTTCGTGGTCCACTCCACGGATAGGATCCGAGAAGCAACGCCTGAGTTGAGAAACATGGAAGACATCATGGACTCTGGAGAGATGTGGAGGTAGTTCCAATTGGTAGGCAACTTCTCCTTGTTTAGCAGGAATGCGGAAGGGTCCAATGTAACGAGGAGCCAATTTGCCTTTGATACCGAAACTATGGGTTCCCTTCAGAGGAGTAACCCGAAGGTAAGCCTTCACGTCAACCTCAAAAGTCATAGCCTTATGTTTTCGGTCGTATTGACTCTTTTGATGAGATTGGGCTGTTTTCAACTTTTCACAAACGATGCGAACTTGCTCTTCTTCTTCCTGGATCATATTCGGGCCAAAGAATTGTCTTTCCCCGGTTTCTGACCAGTTAAGGGGTGTTCGACACCTTCATCCATAGAGAACTTCAAAAGGGGCTTTACCCAAGCTAGATTGATAGTTGTTGTTATAAGCAAATTCGGCAAATGGAAGGCATTTCTCCCAATCCATTCCGAATGAGATAACAGAAGCTCGAAGCATGTCTTCTAGAATCTGATTGACGCGTTCTACTTGACCACTTGATTGAGGGTGAAAAGCAGTGCTAAAGGAAAGGCGAGTCCCCATAGCATTTTGGAAACTTTCCCAAAATCGAGAGGTAAAGAGACTTCCTCGGTCCGAGTTAATTTCCAGTGGAACACCATGGAGAGACACTATTCGGGAGATGTACAAGTCTGCTAATTGACTAGCGGTTATACTCTCGCGAACAGGCAAGAAATGGGCTACTTTAGAAAGACGATCGACAACGACGAAGATAGCATTATTCCCTCTCTTGGTCCTGGGAAAACCGGTGATGAAGTCCATACCAATTTTGTCCTATTTCCATTCAGGAATAGCTAAAGGTTGAAGGGTGCCAGCAGGCCGTTGATGCTCTGCTTTTACATGACGACAGACGTCGCAACTAGCAATATATTGAGCAATTTCTCTATTCATCCTAGTCCACCAGAACCTCTGGCGTAGGTCCTGATACATCTTAGTGCTACCGGGATGAATGGTGAGAGGAGATTCATGAGCTTCCTTCAGGATCTATCGCCTCAGGTTTCGCACTTTGAGAACCACTAGACGGTTCCCGAAGTATACGACTCCTTGATCATCAATGGAGAAACAATTCACAACTCCTTTCTTGATGCTTCTTTTGATACGGGAAATCCCCGGATCTACCTTCTGAGCTTTGATGATCTGATCCGTAAGGGTAGGTTTCGCCACCAAGGTGGAAAGGAATCCTTGAGGAACAATGTGAAGGTTAAGTTTCCTAAATTCCTCATGGAGAAGTGGTTGACTTTGTTGCAACATTAGATTGTTGCAATAAGATTTATGACTTAGCGCATCAGCCATGACGTTGGCTTTTCCTGGGGTGTAAGTTATCCCTAAGTCGAAATCTGTGATCAACTCGACCCAACGTCTTTGCCTGAGATTCAAATCCGGTTGGGTGAATATGTACTTCAGACTTTGGTGATCAGTGAAGATTTCGCAATGATTACCGAGGAGGTAATGTCGCCAGGTTTTGAGTGCATGGACTACAGTTGCAAGCTCTAGATCATGAGTAGG
The DNA here is from genome assembly GCF_002162155.2 of Triticum dicoccoides. Classification (NCBI taxonomy): domain Eukaryota; kingdom Viridiplantae; phylum Streptophyta; class Magnoliopsida; order Poales; family Poaceae; genus Triticum; species Triticum dicoccoides. Next base: position 107,460,381 of record NC_041381.1, on the reverse strand, counting down.
GTAGTTTTCCTCATGTGGGTGCAATTGTCGTGAAGCATAAGCAATTACGTGTCGATCTTGCATGAGAATGCAACCTAGTCCTTGTCGCGAGGCGTCGCAATAGATAACAAAGTCCTTGGAGAAGTCTGGTGGTACCAATACGGGAGCAGAAGTCAGACGTCTCTTCAGTTCCTGAAAACTGTGCTCACATTGTGGAGTCCACTCGAACTTTTTATCTTTCTTGAGGAGTTCAGTTACAGGTTTAGCAACCTTGGAGAAGTTCTCGACAAAGCGGCGACAATAGCTCGCTAAGCCAAGGAAACTCCGAACTTGCTTGACCGATTCAGGTGGAGTCCAATTAAGGACGGCTTGAACTCGCTCGGGATTGACAGCAATACCCTTACCAGAAATTACATGTCCTAGATAGGTCACTTCTGGCAACCAAAATTCGCATTTAGAGAACTTGGCATAAAGGCGATGCTCTCGAAGTTTCATCAACACTAGCCTTAGATGTTCGGCATGTTCTTCCTCGTTCTTGGAGTAGGTGAGTATATCATCGAGGTAAACCACGACGAATTTATCCAAATACTCCATGAAGATTGATTTCATTAACCGAGAAAAGGTGGCTGGGGCGTTGGTTAAACCGAAGGACATGACGGTATACTCGTATTGGCCATAACGAGTAACAAAGGCCGTTTTAGGAATGTCCCCGTTCCTGATTTTGATTTGATGGTAGCCCAACCTCAAATCCATTTTAGAGAAGACTGAGGATCCAGCGAGCTGATCATACAGGACATTGATCCTGGGGAGCGGATATTTGTTCTTAATTGTGACCAAGTTGACAGGTCGATAATCTACAACCATCCGGTCCGTACCATCCTTCTTCTTGACGAAGAGGACGAGGCAAGCCCATGGAGATGAACTAGGTCGGATGAAACCCTTTTTCAAGGACTCATCGAGTTGTTTCTTAAGTTTGGCTAGTTCAAAAGGTGCCATCTTATAGGGTCTTCTAGAAATTGGGACAGTTCCTGGAATGAGATCTATCACAAACTCGACATCTCTGTCATGTGGGACACCTGGCAATTCTTCTGGAAAGACATCCAGGACATCAAGGACTACCGGGACGTCTTCGAGGTCTGGCAAAGGACTGGCGTTAAGAGAATATAGTTGTCGCTTGGCTACTCGGGTCAAGACATTGACTATCTTTCCCGAAGGATGTGTGAGTTGAACAGTCCTAGAAAAACAATCAATCTTGGCATGATGGGCTGACATCCAGTCCATACCCAAGATGATATTAATATCCGAAGATTTGAGAGCTATCAAAGATGCAAGAAAAACAAGTCTGTCGACTTGAATTTCATTCCCATGGCTTACACTAGAGGTTTGCCATCTAGAGCCGGGAGTAGAAATTTCCATGGTGGAAGGCATGTCACAGAATGCGATGTTATGCAAAAGAGCATAATTTTCGGATATGAATGAATGAGATGCTCCAGTATCGAAAAGAACAGATGCCGGGTGGCAATTAACAAGGAGCATACCGAGTACGACGTTGGGATCCTCCTGAGCCTCTTCCGCAGAGACACAATTCACATGACCACGTGCAGTGGTGGCCGGCTTGGCGTAGAACACTTTCCCTGTCATCTTGCCACGGCCAACAGCTTTTGCAGACTGGCTGGGGTTGGTCTGGGGACACTCGCGCATATAGTGGCCTGATTCCCCACACTTGAAGCACGCCACGAAACTGGTGCATGGAGGAGCATTGTTGGTTGGACCAACATAGGGCTTGGCTAGTGCATACTGTTGAGCTGGGTGAGGCGCCTGATAGGATGGCCTCGGTGTGAACCTAGGTGGCAGGGCAGTGTTAGGCACCCACACCCGGCGCTTCTGCGGTCCAGCACCGGATGAGGAACCCAAGTCACGGCCATGCTTGCGTGTTGCTTCGAAATCAGTCTGACCAGACTCAGCACTGATGGCTTTGTTCACAAGCTTCTGAAAAGAGGTGCACTCATGCAGACGGAGGTCACGGCGAAGCTCAGGGCTAAGTCCCTTGCGGAACCTTGCTTGCTTCTTTGCATCAGTGGAAACTTCCTCAGTTGCATACCGTGCTAGGTTACCGAACTCCCTGCTGTAAGCATCCATAGAGAGTCGGCCTTGAGTGAAACTACAGAACTCCTCACGTTTACGGTCCATAAGACCCTCTGGAATGTGATGTTCACGGAAAGCATCGCTGAATTCAGCCCAAGTAGTGACATGGCCCGCTGGGCGCATAGCTTCATAGTTCTCCCACCAGAGACTGGCGGGGCCTTCGAGATGATATGCAGCAAAGGTGACCTTATCATCCTCAGCTACTAGCGCAGAACACAGTTTGTGAGTAATACTACGAAGCCAGTCATCAGCGTCGAGAGGCTCGACGGAGTGGTGGAAGGTGGGTGGATGTAACTTGATGAAATCACTGAGTGACACCAAGTTATTCCTCTGATGGTGCGCTGTGTTCTGCTCGATGCGCTCCAACAAACGGTTGGTCTCCCGGTTGTTTCTCTCCGCTTCCAGCATAACTTCGACGAGAGAAGGAGGGTGAGGCAGGTTTGTTTCCCCAACTCTGCTGCCTTCGGCCTGCTCTGGGCTAGCAGGGTTGGTGCGGGTGTTAACCATCCTAGGAAAACAAGACAATGATTTAGTTCAGGATGATAAGGTTCTAACATAGAAATGTAGAATGTAAAGGACAACTCAGAATGCAAAGTACTGCTACGGTGAAAAGAGGATTACATCTCTTCGGAGGCATTCCAAGCTCCTATACATTATTTTTCCTACACCTCCCGAATAGATACACACTAAGTCATATTCCACAGGTCACACAGGACGGTGGAAATACAACTATTACAATACTAGTGAAACTACTACTAACTCAGACATCTCCGTAGTAGTTCTCATAAAAGTCTCCTCCATAGCCTTGAAGTTCAACGTGAGAATCCGGAAACAGACGGTCCTGAGGAACCTGTGGACCATAGTGGCTAGGGTGAGGTCTTGGACCAACAAACGGTGGCCTGCGGGGACCACGAGGTGGGGTGATGCCTCCTATATCACGCCAATCCATCATGTCTGGCAGAGCAGATCTAACAGGATACAGATCTCTCATATCCATATATCCAGCTTGCACAGCCGTTGCAAACCGAGTCAAAGTGGCCCAATGATCAGCATGGGTAATGAAAAGCTCTAGTCTCAAGGCCCGATTTTCATGGTCCTTGTCTTCAAGCAACTGTGCAGTAGTGCGGGTTAGTGAGTCCTCCTTAGTGGAGTCAGCATAGATAGCCCGAAGATACCCGTGCGCTCCAGGGAGTGAAGCTGGCATATACCGGAAGTCGATGTTCCGAAGCAGGCCAGTCCTGACTCGCATGATGGTCATCATAGAGTAGGCAGCATCCTGCACAACCATCTCAATAGTAACCCCGAGTCCATAGGAACAGTGAAGGGGCTCGGTAGAACCAGGATAAGAGGGAAATATCCTGACAGTGCAGAGATACTGGCTTTGATTAAAGTCTCGAAACTGCTCTTCGACTGTGAATTCGGGATACCAACGGTAACCCACCTCGATCATTACCCGGACTAACATAGCCGTATGACCGGGCACATCGATACATCGAGTCAGGCGAACCACTTGGTTTTGATCACAAGTGGCCATCTGAAAGCACAACCATAATGCAAAAGCATTAGAATTTCTAGCAGAATTTGGACAGCATAACGGCTGTAAATGCTCAAGAAGGATTTTGAGACATTTTGCAAGGAATTACATAGACACTCAACAATATCATATCAAGTTTCTGGGTCCAACTTAATAGTATAACAGGGTAGTAGAGCTGAACTAGGCTTGTATCCATCAAACCTATAAGGTACTACTGATTAGTAACACGTGAACCTGATAGAGAGGAGAGATCCTAATTCCTTAACCCCCGGTGGAAGAATAGACTGACTCAGATCAGAATGCCATGAGGTAAAGGAGTAAAAAGAGTCTTACGTTCCATCCCACAATCAATTCCCCTACATATAACTAAAGCATTTCTAGACTCAACATCGACCAGTTTCGCTTGGAGAACCTACAGGCAGTCCGGCTCTGATGCCAACGCTGTCAGGACCCCGGCTCAATGTTACATCGATCTAGCCTGTAACACCTCATATCACTTTGCAGCCTCACGCACGGTATCCCCACGGGTGTCGCCTTACCTTTGCCCGGGACCGTTTGCGCCTTTTGGCACACGTATATGATAGTGTCGCTAGCATCCATATGATAAGGAGCCCCGGCTGACATGGCTAGTCGTAAACCCAAAGTGGCACAGACTTAAAGGGACAGGCATCCATGACCCAGCATCGAACGTGTCGGTCATCAGCAAGTGAATCCAGGCTGTAGCACTGGGCTGGCAGGACTCCGGTAAACCGGGCTGCATCGGGCTAACAGGATTCCGTATTCATTGCGTGACATTTCCCCGAAGGGACAGACACAGGAACGAAGAAGGACACATGCCGGCCAGCCTAAGTGTTTCGGAGCAGTAGCAAGCTACCAAGGCTCAGTGGAGACAGTAGGAGACATTTCCCAGTAATAGAGGCTACTAAGAATAAGCAACTAGATAGTCATATCCCACACATACAAAGCATTTCAATCATACACACAATATGCTCGATATGTGCAAATACAACAAGGCATCACAACATGACTCTACAACACAAGTACTTTATTTAAAGGCTCAGAGAGCCATACATAGCATACACACAAGTACGGGTCAGACGACCCACATTCAAGTCATACAAACATACAAGCCAACAGCGGAAGTGTCTTGTCTGATTATAGACAACTAGTAAAATAAAAGAGGCTTGGGTAAGCCTAGCTATACTACATGGTCCTTCACAAGCTCAGGGTCACCACCTGGGCCTCAGTCTACTCATCGATGTCAACGTCTATGAAGAACTTGTCGGAAGGGTTTGTAGCATCTTCTGAAAAATGTAAATTAAAGCAACATGAGTACAAAGGTACTCAGCAAGACTTACATCAGATCCTACATACATGCACATTATCAAGAAGGGTTGGTGGAGTTATTGCAGCAAGCCAGCTTTGACTCTTGGCTAAGCTATCCTACGAGACTCCAACCTGAAATAGTTTTGCGCACACGAGTCCACTACTCACCACTTCAATACACTACCGAGGATCCACCTCCGTCTTCCTACGGAAGAGCCATCCTTGGCACTCACGCTTATCTTGAGGCTTTTAGTAGTTTCCAGTTTACTTTTCTATGAACTGTATAGGCAACCAAGTAGTCCTTTACCGCGGACACGGCTATTCGAATAGATTATGTTAACCCTGCAGGGGTGTACTTCTTCATACACGCTCTCACCACTTATCGCCGTTTACACGACATGTACTCGTCAATCTTTAAGCAGAAGCCTATTCGGGTTCCATCCGTGAGGAGATCCGGCCGGCGTTTCGCTCACAGCCCCAAACGATGTGAACAGGGTTCCGAGATACCTAACGGGTGCCCGGTATACCCGGCCACGTACCTACCGCATCACAGCCCACCCCTACGGTCAGCGCTGTCCATGGCCTCCAGTAAGCTACAAACACCAGAAACTACTTGCAACTCCTGGACAGAGAACTAGGGTCCATTGGTTTCGGGCCCAATGCATGGTAGTAGCTGATTCTTAAATCACACATACAGATCTCAGTGCTTAAGGACGGCTTCAATGAAACAACCCACCATGTACTCCTACATGGCCTCTCATTGATACCTTTACCAAATCGTGTTCAACGCATCACTCCCATACTGACACGAACATTTCACTCTAGCCCATCACCCAGATGAACCAGACCTGACATGACTCTAAGCATAGAAGGCATAGCAAGGTAGAAACAACACACACACATGGCTCAATCAACTCCTACACATGCTAGTGGGTTTCATCTAGTTACTGTGGCAATGACAGGTAATGCAGAGGAAATGGGTTCAACTACCGCAGCACACAGCAGTTTGAAACGCGTTGTCTTAATGCAGTAAAAGAGAGCAGGAGCAAGAACATGGGATTGTATCGATATGATCAAATGGTTGGTTGTTTGCCTGATGGGTCGGTGCACTAGTATTGTTCTTCGTTGGGGTAATCACGATACTCCTCAGGGGCAGGACCTGCCGCAGAGAGCACCGATACACAATCATCACCAAACAATATGCAACAATATGATGCATGCATGAAACATGGCAATATGAGTGTGTTGGGCTAATGCAACTAAGACCAGATGGGTTTGAACTATTTTGAACCAAAGATTCAAGTTTCAAACTCATAAATGGCCCTTTAAAGTGCTTTATCTTGCTCTGCAATAAACAGCAGGTTATCTTGCTTAAACATGCACGAAATCTGTACATATGGATAGATTGGATTTTTCTGATCATTTTTCATATATAACACTTTGCATTTGGAGCTACAGATTAATTTCTATGATTTTTTGAAGTTCGGGTTATTTTTTGGAATTTCCTGTGTAATAATAATTCCAGTAAATAACTTACTGCATCAGCATTGCGTCAGGATGACGTCAGTGGTCAACGAAACAGTCCAGGTCAAACCTGACTAGTGGGTCCCGTGTGTCAGTGTAATTAGTTTAACTAATAATTAGTTAATACTAATCCTAATTAGTTAACAGGGCTGGGCCCCACCTGTCATTGACCCAGGGGGGTCAAAATGGGCCCACCCATGGTCAAACGAGGGGTCAGCGGGGTCAACTCACCGGTGTTTAGCCGCCGGCGAGGCCGAACGCGGTGGCGTGAGTGGTTTTGTTCGTTCCGGCGACTACATGAGCGGCGGAGGGCATCTACGGGTAGCTGGGAGCAAACCGCAGCTCTTGGTGGTGGTGGTTGAGCTCGGGGTGGCCGAAAACGTCACCGGCAATGACTTTGGTGGTCGTCGGAGTTCGGGTGAGGTCGAACTCGAGGCTACGGGACACGGCGAGGCTCGTGGAGTGGTGCTACGGGTTCCTTCGGGTGCGGTGAGTGCGTTGGACACGGTGGTGTGGCTGGTGGTTGGCCGGAGACACGTCGGCGACGAGCTCGGTGGTGGTGCGTGTGGTGAAGCTTCGTGCGCTCGCTGTGGTGCATGAGAGTGAGAGAGGAAAGGGGGAGGAGGTAGCTGGGCTCACGGAGGTCTCTAAGAAGCAGACGGCGCGGTCGGGGACGAGCTGGTGCGGCGGCGACGGCGAAGGGGATCTCCGGCGATGGCGGATCGGACGAGGTCGGTGCAGTGGCTTCGAGGCACGCGAGCACTCGGGGCTCGGCTAGCTCGAAGGAGAGGAGGGCGGCGGAGCTCCTGGACATGGTGGCGCGGCGCGGGGACGACGCAGAGCGCGACTACAGCGACGGTGCGGCTGCGGTGGCGTCGGCCATGGTGCGGGAGAGCGAGGGAGAGGAGCTGGGGGCGAATGGGTGTGTCCACGGGGTTCGGGGTGCGATGTGGAGTTCATCCAGGCCAGCGGAGAGGCGAGGGGAGGAAGCAGGGCGGCAGGCAGCTGCGTGGCGCGCGCTGGTGCCGCCATCGAGCACCTGCCTGCCTGCGTGGCGGAGGCAAGCAGCTCGCTGGAGCGGCTGCTGGGCTGGGCCGGCAGGTGGGTTTGCCAGGTGGGCGCCAGGTAAGCCTCTGCTCCTCTTTGATTTTTCCTTTTCTATTTTTCTGTAAGTTTGTGGACTTTCTAAAAATACCTAGGCAACTCTAAAAATCACCAAACTGCTTATGGCCACTAACTAGAATATATCCGCTTGGAACATTTTGGTTTGGAAATATTTGAGCATTTGAAATATTTTATATAATTGAAATGCCCAAACTCAAATACTTATGATTTAATTCAAAGACCTTGGGATGTCCTAGAAAATTGTGCACCACTTTTGGCAGAGGTTCTGAACCAAGATAAAAATGATGGACATTTTAGAAGGGCATTTCAGGTTCATTGAAAATATTTTTAGTAAACCCTAGTTGGTTTCAGAGGGGCTGGGGGTTCTGTCATCCCCATTTCAAATTTCTGTTGAATGGAATAGACATGATGCAACACTCTAATGCATGACTAACTAGGGTGTGACACTGGTATCCTCCTCTTGGGGGCCCCAAGGGCGCCAGCTTAGACTTGCCCTCGGCGGGGTGTAACTGAACTCGGGGAGACCTGTCCGGACTGGATCCGGAAGGGGAACATCATCAATATAAAACCACTCTAAAGGCCAGTTCTCCGTGCCTTCTTGGGAGTGCCGGATAGGTATCCGGTCTTGGCAATGCCCACTTGCCATACTTTGGCCCCGCCCACTTGCCATAGGGATTCTCCCTGGGTGCGGGCGACAAGGCAGAACAGCTTCTTCCATAACCCGAAGTGAGGTTTGCAGCCTAAAACCAGCTCGCAAAGGGCAACGTACCCCGCTATATGTAGTACGGAGGCAGGGGTAAGGTTGTGCAGCTGGAGACCGTAGAACTCCAGGAGCCCGCGAAGAAACGCGTGGATGCAAAACCCGACACCCCTTGGCAGATGCGGGATAAAGCATATTCGCTCCGCTAGAGATGGATTAGGAGATCCCTCCGCTTGTTCCCCTCCATTATAGGTGGCTATTCCGGCTCGAACGGGGACCATAAACGCCGGTGGGAGAAACCCTTGGGTTTGTAGATTTATCAAACGGCTATGAGGAACTGAACACTCTTCCCAATCCCCCGAGTTGGAGCGAGGAGAGCGAGCAGAAGAGCTGCGACGACCGGCCATGTTGGAATGGTTTTTTCCGGAGCGCTCTGTGGGATGCTTGCTCGGGGGGGTGAGGGAGTCCTAGATTAGGGGGTAGCCGGACAGCCGGACTGTGTACAACGTCCGGACTATTGAAGCGTGATGATACAAGACTCAAGACTTCGGCCCGTGTCCGGATGGAACTCTCCTTGGCGTGGAAGGCAAGCTAGGTGATCCGAATATTGTGTTTCCTTCCTTGTAACCGACTCCATGTAAACCCTACCCCTCTCCAGTGTCTATATAAACCGGAGTGGTTGTTCCTTAGAAGGCCGATTACAATTACAATCATACCATCATAGGCTAGCTCTTAGGGTTTAGCCTCTATGATCGCGTGGTAGATCTACTCTTGTACTACCCATATCTTCAATATTAATCAAGCAGGAAGTAGGGAATTACCTCCATCGGGAGGGCCCGAACCTGGATAAACATCTGTGTCCCTTGCTTCCTGTTACCATCAGCCTTGACGCACAGATCGGGACCCCCTACCCGAGATCCGCCGGTTTTGACACCGACATTTGTGCTTTCATTGAGAGTTCCTCTGTGTCGTCGCTGTAGGGCTTGATGGCGCCTTCAATCGTCAACAACACGGTCCAGGGCGAGACTTTTCTCCCCGGACAGATCTTCGTGTTCGGCGGCTTCGCACTGCGGGCCAATTCGCTTGGCCATCTGGAGCAGATCGATAGTTACGCCCCCGGCCATCAGGTTAGGTTCAGAAACTTGAACTACACAGCGGATATTCGCGGAGACTTGATCTTTGACGGATTTGGGCCTGCACCAGGAGCACCGAACAGTCGCGACGAGCACGGCTTAGACCTGCTGTCGGACAAAGCTCGGGATATCACCCCTGCAGTAGCCTCGGATTTAAATCTGGAGCAAGTTGTGTTGCCTAAGGACGGAGGGGTGGACCCCGCCCTTCAGGCCGCGCACTCATCGGCGATGGAGCCAAACACAGGTCTCACCTCTGTGAATTATCAAAACTAATTTACTGGGTGCAAAAGTTTCTGATTTTCAGCAGGATCAACACAAGTATCACCGTAAGTAGTCCTAAAGGTCTTACTTGGAACTTTATTGAAACAAAATCTATAAAACATGATTACTACAGTAGCATAATAATGTGAAGACACAAAAATAGTAAGGGTAAATATTGGGTTGTCTCCCAACCAACGCTTTTCTTTAATGCCTTTCTTGCTAGGCATGATGATGGCAATGATGCTCACATAAAAGATAAGAATTGAAACATAAAGAGAGAATCATGAAGCATATGACTAGCACATTTAAGTCTAACCCATATGCATAGGGATTTTTTGATCAAACAACTTATGGGAACAATAATCAACTAGCATAGGAAGATAAAACAAGCATAGCTTCAAGATTTTAAGCACATATAGAGGAAACTTGATATTACTGCAATTCCTACAGGCATATGTTCCTCCCTCATAATAATTTTCAGTAGCATCATGAATGAATTCAACAATATAACCATCACATAAAGCATTCTTTTCATGATCCACTTGCATAGAAAATTTACTACTCTCCACATAAGCAAAATTCTTCTCATTCGGAATGGTGGGAGTATCATAAGAGACTCAAATACTATAAATTGTTTCCACATTAAAAGAGTGATGTTCAGAAAAAGAGTAATCATAATGATGACAAGTTTTTTAAATATAATCATCACTACTTTTTATAGCATAAGTTTCATCACAATAATCATCATAAGTAGCAACTTCGTTCTCATCATAATCGATTGAAACCTCTTCCAAGATAGTGGAATCATTATTAAATAAAGTTGACACTCTTCCAAATCCGCTTTCATATTCAGCACAATGGAGAAGTACGAGAAGCATTTATGACCGCTAATTGTTCATCAGGAAAGCTATCATTAATAGGTATTGGGTCATCAAGAACATTCTATAGCCTAGACAAGTTGTCTGCAACGGAGTACTCAGCTCCCTTTGTATCAATAATATGAAAATCAAAATCTTGTAGCAAGAGAACCCATCTAATAAGTCTAGGTTTAGCATATTTCTTTTCCATAAAATATTTAATAGCAGCATGATCAGTGTGAATAGTTACTTTAGAATCAACAATATAAGGTCTGAACTTATCACAAGCAAGTACAACTGCTAAGAACTCTTTTTCAGTAGTAGCATAGTTTCTAAGGGCAGTGCCAAGAGTTCTACTAGCATACTGGATAACATTTAATTTCTTATCAACTCTTTGACCTAAAACAACACCTACAGCATAATCACTAGCATCACACATAATTTCAAAGGGTAAATTCCAATCAGGTGGCTAAACAATAGGTGTAGAAATCAAAGCTTTCTTAATTATTTCAAATGCTTCTACACAATCATCATCGAAGACAAAAGGGATATTTTTTTGCAATAAATTAGTCAGAGGCCTCGAGATTTTAGAAAAGTCCTTAATGAACCTCCTATAAAAACCGTCATGTCCAAGGAAACTTCTTATACATTTAATGTCCTTGGGACATCGCATCTTTTCAATAGCATCAACTTTAGCTTTATCAAGTTCGATACCTCTTTCAGAAATTTTATGCCCCAAGAAAATGCATTCATTAACCATAAAGTGACACTTTTCCCAATTCAAGACGAGACTAGTGTCTTCACATCTCTGCAAAACTCGATCAAGGTTGCTCAAGCAATCATCAAAAGAGGATCCATAAACGGAGAAGCCATCCATGAATACCTCACAAATCTTTTCACAAAAGACAGAGAATATAGCCATCATACATCTTTGAAAGGTAGCAGGTGCATTAGATAAACAAAAAGGCGTACGTCTATAAGAAAAATTACCGAAAGGGCAAGTAAAAGTGGTTTTGATTGATCGTCTGCTGACACAAGTATTTGAGAGAAACCAGAATAACCATCTATAGAAAGCAGAAATGTGTATGTTTGGATAGTCTTTCTAGCATTTGATCAATAAAAGGTTAACAGTAATGATCTTTCTTACTAGTTTTATTTAATTTATGGAAATCAATTAACATCCTATAACCTGTAATAATTCTTTGCGGAATCAATTCATCTTTATCATTAGGAACAAGAGTGATACCTCCCTTCTTAGGGACGCAGTGGACTGGACTTACCCAATCACTATCAGCAACGAGATAAATTATACCTGCCTCAAGGAGCTTTAGTATCTCCTTTCTAACCACTTCTTTCGTCTTAGGATTTAACCACCATTGATGATCTCTAACTGCTTTGGCATCTTTTCATCCAATTTAATTTTCTGTTGACATAAAGTGGGACCAATGCCCTTAAGATCATCAAGAGTATATCCAATAGCAGCATGATGCTTCTTCAGAGTTTTCAATAATCTTTCCTCTTCCTGCTCTGAAAGGTTAGCACTAATAATAACAGGATATATGTTCTTTTCATCAAGCATATTTAAGATTATTAGGTAAAGGTATGAGCTCAAACACGGGATCACCCTTGGGTGGAGGGGGATCCCCTGATGTCTACTCACAGCCTTCTTCTTATAGACGTTGTTGGGCCTCCAAGTGCAATGGTTTGTAGGACAGTAGAAAATTTCCCTCAAGTGGATGACCTAAGGTTTATCAATCCTTGGGAGGCATAGGATGAAGATGGTCTGCAAATAATCTCTTGTGTCACCAACACACCCAATACAATGGTAAATTGTATAGGTGCACTAGTTCAGCGAAGAGATGGTGATACAAGTGCAATATGGATGGTAGATAAAGATTTTTGTAATCTGAAAATATAAAAACAACAAGGTAACAAGTGGTAAAAGTGAGCGTAAATGGTATTGCAATGATAGGAAACAAGGCATAGGGCTCATACTTTCACTAGTGCAAGTTCTCTCAAAAATAATAACATAATTGGATCATATAAATATCCCTCAACATGCAACGAAGAGTCACTCAAAAGCCACTAATAACGGAGAACAAACGAAGAGATTATGGTAGGGTACGAAACCACCTCAAAGTTATCCTTTCTGCTCGATCGATTCAAAAGTCCGTAGTAAAATAACATGAAGCTATTTTTTCCATTGAATCTATCATAGAGTTCATACTAAAATAACACCTTAAGACACAAATCAACCAAAACCCTAATTTCACCTAGATACTCCATTGTCACGTCAAGTATCCATGGGCATGATTATACGATATGCATCACACAATCTCAGATTCATCTATTCAACCAACACAAAGTACTTCAAAGTGTGCCCCAAAGTTTTTACTGGAGAGTCAAGATGAAAACGTGTGCCAACCCCTATGCATAGGTTCATGGGCGGAACCCTCAAGTTGATCACCAAAACATACATCAAGTGGATCACGTGATATCCCATTGTCACCACAGATAAGCACGGCAAGACATACATCAAGTGTTCTCAAATCCTTAAAGACTCAATCCGACAAGATACCTTCAAGAGGAAAACTCAATTCATCACAAGAGAGTAGAGGGGGAGAAACATCATAAGATCCAACTATAATTGCAAAGCTCACTATACATCAAGATCGTGCCATAGAGAGAACAGGAGAGAGAGAGAGATCAAACACATAGCTACTGGTACATACCCTCAGCCCCGAGGGTGAACTACTCCCTCCTCGTCATGGAGAGCGCCGGGATGATGAAGATGGCCACCGGTGAGGGATACCCCCTTCGACAAGGTGCCGGAACGGGCTCCCGAGAGGTTTTTGGTGGCTATAGAGGCTTGCGGCGACGGAACTCCAGATCTATCTTGTTCTTTGATGTTTATAGGGTATATGGGAATATATAGGCGAAAGAAGTCGATCGGGGGAGCCTCAAGGGGCACACGAGGGTGGAGGGCACGCCCAGGGGGTGGGCGCGCCCCCCTATCTCGTGGCCTCCTCGACGCTTCCCTGGCTTGCACTCCAAGTTCCCGGGATTGCTTTTGTTACAAAAATAACTTTTCCGAAGGTTTCATTCCGTTTGGACTCCATTTGATATTCTTTTTCTTCGAAACACTGTAGTAGGCAAGAAAACAGCAATATGGGTTGGGCTTCCGGTTAGTAGGTTAGTCCCAAAAATGATATAAATGTGTAAAGTAAAGCCCATAAACATCCCAAACGGGTAATATAATAGCATGGAACAATCAAAATTATAGATACGTTTGAGACGTATCAAGCGTCCCCAAGCTTAATTCCTGCTCGTCCTCGAGTAGGTAAATGATAAAAACAAATTTTTTGATGTGGAATGCTACCTAGCATATTTTTCAATGTAATTTTCTTTATTGTGGCATGAATGTTCAGATCCAAATGATTCAAAATAAAAGTTCATATTGACATAAGAAATAGTAATACTTCAAGCATACTAATCAAAGCAATCATGTCTTCTCAAAATAACATGGCTAAACAAAGTTATCCCTACAAAATCATATAGTCTGGCTGTTGCTCTATCTTCATCACACAAAGTATTTAATCATGCACAACCCCGATGGCAAGCCAAGCAAATGTTTCATACTTTAGTGATCTCAAAACTTTTTCAACTTTCATGCAATACATGAGCGTGAGCCATGGACATAGCACTATACGTGGAATAGAATGGTGGTTGTGGAGAAGACAAAAGGAGAATATAGTCTCACATCAACTAGGCGTATCAACGGGCTATGGAGATTCCCATTAATAGATATCAATGTGAAAGAGTAGGGATTGCCATGCAACGGATGCACTAGAGCTATAAATGTATGAAAGCTCACCAAAAGAAACTAAGTGGGTGTGCATCCAACTCGCTTGCTCACGAAGACCTAGGGCATTTTGAGGAAGCCCATCATTGGAATATACAAGCCAAGTTCTATAATGAAAAATTCCCATTAGTATATGAAAGTGACAACATAGGAGACTCTCTATCATGAAGATCATGGTGCTACTTTGAAGCACAAGTGTGGTAAAAGGATAGTAGCATTGTCCCTTCTCTCTTTTCTCTCATTTCTTTTTTCTTTTCTTCTTTTTTTTCCTTTTTTCTTTTTTCTTTTTCTTTTTTGGGCCTTCCCCTTTTTTTATTTGGGCTTTCTTTTTTTCTCCCTTTTTTTTTCATAAATTCTGAAGTCTCATCCCGACTTGTGGGGGAATCATAGTCTCCATCATCCTTTCCTCAATGGGACAATGCTCTAATAATGAAGATCATCACACTTTTATTTACTTCCAACTCAAGATTACAACTCAAGATACGACTCTATATGAATGCCTCCGGCGGTGTACCGGGATATGCAATGGATCAAGAGCAACATGTATGAAAATTATGAAGGTGGCCTTGCCACAAATATGATGTCAACTACATGATCATGCAAAGAGCAATATGACAATAATGATGCATGTCATAATAAACGGAACGGTGAAAAGTTGCATGGCAATATATCTCAGAATGGCTATGGAAATGCCATAATAGGTAGGTATGGTGGCTGTTTTGAGGAAGGTATATGGTGGGTGTATGGTACCGACGAAAGTTGCGCGGCACAAGAGAGGCTAGCAATAGGGTGAGAGTGCGTATAATCCATGGACTCAACATTAGTAATAAAGAACTCCTGTACTTATTGCAAAAATCTACAAGTCATCAAAAACAAAGTACTACGCGCATGCTCCTAGGGGAATAGATTGGTAGGAAAAGACCATCATTCTTCCCCGACCGCCACTCATAAGGAAGACAATCAATAAATAAAATTGTGCTCCAACTTCATCACAAAGCGGTTCACCATACGTGCAGGCTACGGTAATCACAAACTTCAACACAAGCATTCTTTACATTTATAATCACCCAACTAGCATGACTCTAATATCACCATTCTAATATCTTAAATCAATTATCAAGCATCAAATTGATCATAGCATTCAATTCACTTTCTATGATAATTTTTATTATACCCAACTTGGATGGCCATCATTCTAGGACCAATTTTTATAACCATAGCAAATACCATGCTGTTCTAAAGACTCTCAAAATAATATAAGTGAAGCATGAGAGATCTACAAATTTCTACAAAATATAACCACCGCCGTGCTCTAAAAGACATAAGTGAAGCACTATAGCAAATGACAAACTACTCCGAAAGATATAAGTGAAGATCAATGAGTAGTCGAATAATGGTGCAACTATGTGAAGACTCTCTAACATTAAAGAATTTCAGATCTTGGTATTTTATTCAAACAGCAAGCAAAACAATAAAATGACGCTCCAAGAAAAACACATATCATGTGGTGAATAAAAATATAGCTCCAAGTAAAGTTACCGACGAACGAAGACGAAAGAGGGGATGCCATCTGGGGCATCTCCAAGCTTAGGCTCTTGGTTGTCCTTGAATATTATCTTAGGGTGCCTTGGGCATCCTTAATCTTAGGCTGTTGCCACTCCTTATTCCATAGTCCATCGAATCTTTACCCAAAACATGAAAACTTCACAACACAAAACTCAATAGAAAACTCGTAAGCTCCGTTAGTGTAAGAAAATAAAACCACCACTTAGGTACTGTAATGAACTCCTTCTAAATTCATATTGCTGTAATATATACTATATTCCAACTTCTCTATGGCTCATACCCTCCGATACTACTCATAGATTCATCAAAATAAGCAAACAACACATAGAAAACAGAATCTGTCAAAAAAAGAACAGTCTGTAGTAATCTGTATCAAACGTATACTTCTGGAACACCAAAAATCCTACCAAATTAGGAAGTCCTAAGAAATTTTTGTACTAATCAAGATAAAAAAATAAACAGACCAGAAGCATGTTTCTGTGAATTATCAAAACTAATTTACTGGGTGCAAAAGTTTCTGATTTTCAGTAGGATCAACACAACCATCACCGTAAGCTATCATAAAGGTCTAACTTGGCTCTTTATTGAAACAAACGCTCTAAAACATGATTACTACAGTAGGATAATCATGTTAACACACAAAAACAATAAGGGTATATAGTCAAAAAACAGTAAGGGTAAATATTGGGTTGTCTCCCAACAAGCGCTTTTCTTTAATGCCTTTCTAGCTAGGCATGATGATGACAATGATGCTCACATAAAAGATAAGAATTGAAGCACAAAGAGAGCATCATGAAGCATATGACTAGCACATTTAAGTCTAACCCACTTCCTATGCATTGGGATTTTGTGAGTAAACAACTTATGGGAACAATAATCAACTAGCATAGGAAGATAAAACAAGCATAGCTTCAAGATTTTAAACACATATAGATGAAACTTGATATTATTGCAATTCCTACAGGCATATGTTCCTCCCTCATAATAATTTTCAGTAGCATCATGAATGAATTCAACAATATAACCATCACATTAAGCATGCTTTTCATGATCCACTTGCATAGAAAATTTACTACTCTAAGAAAAATTCTTCTCATTCGGAATGGTGGGAGTATCATAAGAGACTCGAATACTATAAATTGTTTCCAAATTAAAAGAGTAATGTTCAGAAAAAGGGTAATCATAATCATGACAAGTTTTATAAATATAATCATCACTACTTTTTATAGCATAAGTTTCATCACAATAATCATCATAAGTAGCAACTTCGTTCTCGTCATAATCGATTGAAACCTCTTCCAAGATAGTGGAATCATTACTAAATAAAGTTGACACTCTTCCAAATCCGCTTTCATATTCAGCACAATAAGATTCAACATCCTCCAAAATAGTGGGATCACTACTTCCTAAAGTTGACACTCTTCCAAACCCACTTTCATCAATATAATCATAATAGGTAATAGGCATGCTATCATCATAACAACTTTGCATATCAAAACTTGGGATGCTAAAAATATCAACTTCATTAAACATAGCATCCCTAAGCTTGGGACAAACATTTCAGAAAATATATTCTCAAGTATGTCATTCTCATCAAACATAGCTTCCCCAAGCTTGGGCCTTTTCATAACATAAGCGTAATCACTCTCATCATTAATAGTATGGATAGCACCAATAGTATAGCAATTATCATCATCACAATGAGTAGTAGGAGCAACATCATTTGGGAGGGATACCTTTTTACCTTTGTTGCTCCTTCTTTTCTTTTTCTTGTTCACATTATGTGTGGGTTCTTCCCTCTTTTTTGAGCTCCTTATTGAAGAGATTGGTTGAATAGAAAGCTCCTCCTCATTACCTGATTCATCATAAGAAATAATAGGAGGATATTGGGAAGTCTCTTCCCTTTCATTAGTATTCTCTTCATCTTCTATTTTCTTCCTTTTCTTTAGGTAATTGGCAATATAAGGATTTTCAATGCAATTCACCGCACAAACATATAAATACCCTCTAGATCAAAATCAAGAAATCTATCAAGATTAAATTTTGGAATGCCATCAGTTATACGTTTCATTTCTTCATACCCCAAAAGAAGAGTAAGCTCTTTATGATGCTCAAGGGTAATCAAGCTATCGCAATTTTTGGACATGATTCGATCATGAAACAATTTGCATTGGAGATTAAAATGACCACGTTCATTGCAAAGTTCACAAGGAGCACAAAAAATATTGAATTTTTCAGCACAAACATCAAGACTTTCTTGCAACAATTTAGTTTCTAAATGTTTATGCCTCTTGCAATATATATCTTCCGTATTTGGTGCGACTTGCAAACCCGATTCACTCCACAAAAATCGACATGCTTTTAGGAGACATTTTCATCATAACTAGTGCAATCATCATTAGTACTATGGATATTCGAGGAGTTTATACTAACAACATTGAAATCATGCCCATCATTGAAAGATCTAGTACCAAACATTTTATAGACTTCTTCTTCTAGCACTTGAGCACAATTTTCCTTTCCATCATTCTCACAAAAGATATTAAAAAGACGAGGCGTATGAGACAAACTCAATTCCATTTTTTGGTAGTTTTCTTTTATAAACAAAACTGGTGATAAAATAAGAAACTAAAAGAATCAATTGCAAGATCTAAAGATATACCTTCAAGAACTCACCTCCCCGGCAATGGCGCCAGAAAAGAGCTTAGTTGACGGGGTGTTAGTGCCGCTTACCTAGCCTCGCCAGCAACGGCGCCAGAAAAGAGCTTGATGTCTACTACACAACCTTCTTCTTGTAGACGTTGTTGGGCCTCCAAGTGCAGAGGTTTGTAGGACAGTAGCAAATTTCCCTCAAGTGGATGACCTAAGGTTTATCAATCCATGGGAGGCATAGGATGAAGATGGTCTCTCTCAAACAACCCTGCAACCAAATAACAAAGAGTCTCTTGTGTCCCCAACACACCCAATACAATGGTAAATTGTATAGGTGCACTAGTTTGGCGAAGAGATGGTGATACAAGTGCAATATGGATGGTAGATAAAGGTTTTTGTAATATGAAAATATAAAAACAGCAAAGTAACAAGTGGTAAAAGTGAGCGTAAACGGTATTGCAATGACAGGAAACAAGGCATAGGGCTCATACTTTCACTAGTGCAAGTTCTCTCAACAATAATAACATAATTGGATCATATAAATATCCCTCAGCATGCAACAAAGAGTCACTCCAAATCCACTAATAACTGGGAACAAATGAAGAGATTATGGTAGGGTACGAAACCACCTCAAAGTTAGCCTTTGTGCTCGATCTATTCAAGAGTCTGTATTAAAATAACATGAAGCTATTCTTTCTAGTCAATCTATCATAGAGTTCATACTATAATAACACCTTAAGACACAAATAAACCAAAACCCTAATGTCACCTAGATACTCCATTGTCACCTCAAGTATCCGTGGGCATGATTATACGATATGCATCACACAATCTCAGATTCATCTATTCAACCAACACAAAGTACTTAAAAGAGTGCCCCAAAGTTTCTACCGGAGAGTGAAGACGAAAACGTGTGCCAACCCCTATGCATAGGTTCGTGGGAGGAACCCACAAGTTGATCACCAAAACATACATCAAGTGGATCACGTGATATCCCATTGACACCACAGATAAGAACGGCAAGACATACATCAAGTGTTCTCAAATCCTTAAAGACTCAATCCGACAAGATAACTTCAAGAGGAAAACTCAATTCATCACAAGAGAGTAGAGGGGGAGAAACATCATAAGATCCAACTATAATAGCAAAGCTCGCGATACATCAAGATCGTGCCATAGAGAGAACACGAGAGAGAGAGAGAGAGAGATCAAACACATAGCTACTGGTACATACCCTCAGCCCCGAGGGTGAACTACTCCCTCCTCGTCATGGAGAGCGCAAGGATGATGAAGATGGCCACCAGTGAGGGATCTTCCCTCCGGCAACATGCCGGAACGGGATCCCGAGAGGTTTTTGGTGGCTACAGAGGCTTGCGGCGGCGGAACTCCCGATCTATCTTGTTCTTCGATGTTTTTAGGGTATATGGGAATATATAGGCGAAAGAATTCGGTCGGGGGAGACTCAAGGGGCCCACGAGGGTGGAGGGCGCGCCCAGGGGGGTGGGCGCGCCCCCCTATCTCGTGGCCTCCTTGACGCTTCACTGGCTTGCACTCCAAGTTCCCGGGATTGCTTCTGTTCCAAAAATAACTTTTTCGAATGTTTCATTCAGTTTGGACTCCGTTTGATATTCCTTTTCTTCGAAACACTGAAATAGACAAGAAAAGAGAAATATGGGTTGGGCCTCCGGTTAGTAGGTTAGTCCCAAAAATGATATAAATGTGTAAAGTAAAGCCCATAAGCATCCAGAACGGGTAATATTATAGCATGGAACAATCAAAAATTATAGATACGTTGGAGATGTATCATCCCCAAGGATTTCAATAGGCAAGTTGAGTTTCAGAATAGGACATTGTTGAAAGAATACTTCATCTATCTCCCTTCTTTCATTCATAAACATATCATTTTCATGGTCTAGCAAGTATTGTTCTAAAGGATCAGTAGGAGGCACGGCAATAGAAGCAAGACCAATAATTTCATCTTTACTATGGAATTTAGCAAAATTGAACTCATGTTTCATATCCCCAAGCAAATTGTAACAACATCCTTTTCACAATCAATCTTAGCATTAACAGTATTCAAGAAGGGTCTACCAAATATAATGGGACAAAAACCATCTTGTGGGGAACCAAGAACAAGAAAATCAGTAGGATATTTAAGCTTGGCACACAAGACTTCAACATCTCTAACAATACCAACTGGTGAAATAGTATCTCTATTTGCAAGTTTAATAGTAACATCGATATATTCTATTTAAGCGGGTGCAATATCATGCATAATTTCATTATATAAGGAAATAGGTATGGCACTATCACTAGCACCCATATCACAGAAGCCATGATAACAATGATATCCTATTTTAACAGAAATAACAGGCATGCCTACAACAGGTCTATGTATCTTAGCATCGGGTTTAGCGATATTAGCAGCTTCCTCACAGAAGTAAATAACATGGCCATCAATATTATCAGCTAAGAGATCTTTAACCATAGCAATACTAGGTTCAACTTTGATTTGCTCAAGAGGTTTATATGGTTTTGTATTACTCTTACGAACCATAGTTGAAGCTTTAGCATGATCCTTTATCCTAACAGGGAAAAGTGGTTTCTCAACATAAGTAGTAGGAACATTAGGATCATTATAAGTGATAGTGTTTTCTTCAACTGTAATAGGTGCAACTACTCTTACTTCAGTGGGAGGGTTATATTTAAACCACTTCTCCTTAGGGAGATCAACGTGAGTAGCAAAAGATTCACAAAACGAAGCTACTATCTCAGAGTCAAGTCCATATTTAGCGCTAAATCCACGAAAAGCATCGGTATCCATAAAAGATTTAACACAATCAAACTGAGGTGCCATACCTGAATCCTTACCATCGTTGGAACCCCAATCTTCATAGTTGCGTTTAATCCTTTACAATATATCCCACTTGAATTCAATAGTCTTCAGCATATAACATTGACTTAAGCATCCCCCAATCTTGAGCAATACTTTCTCCTTCGCGAGGCCAAAAATTATATATATAATTACGATCACGATGAACAAGATGCATAGGATAGAACTTCTAGTGAAATTCCAATTTCAATCATTTATAGTCCCAAGATCCCATATCATCACATAGCCTATACCATGTCAATGCGTCTCCCTTCGAAGATAAAGGGAAGACCTTCCTCTTAAAAACATCATCGGGCATACCTGCAAGCTTAAATAATCCACAAACTTCATCCACATAGATAAGGTGTAAATCGGGATGCAATGTTCCATCTCCTTAGAAGGGATTAGCTAGCAATTTCTCTATCATACCCAAAGGAATCTCAAATTAAACATTTTCAATAGGTTCAGTAGGTTGAGGAGCAACTCTTTGCTCTACTGGTTGGGGCAAAGATGGCCCGAACAAGCCCCTCAAAGGATTAGTTTCCATAGTAATAAGTGACAAGAAATTTCAGCACACTATATAAATGTTTCCTTACCAAGTTCCACTCACCAAAGGCGCTTCACTCCCCGGCAACGGCGCCAGAAAAGAGTCTTGATGACCCACAAGTATAGGGGATCTATCGTAGTCCTTTTGATAAGTAAGAGTGTTGAACCCAACAAGGAGCAGAAGGAAATGACAAGCGGTTTTCAGTAAGGTATTCTCTGCAAGCACTGAAATTGTAGGTAACAGATAGTTTTGTGATAAGATAATTTGTAACGGGTAACAAGCAATGAAAGTAAATAAAGTGCAGCAAGGTGGCCCAATCCTTTTTTAGCAAAGGACAAGCTTGGACAATTTCTTATAATGTGAAAAGCGCTCCCGAGGACACATGGGAATTATCGTCAAGCTAGTTTTCATCACGCTCATATGATTCACGTTCGTTACTTTGATAATTTCATATGTGGGTGGACTAGTGCTTGGGTAATGTCCTTTCTTGGACAAGCATCCCACTTATGATTAACCCCTATTGCAAGCATCCGCAAATACAAAAGAAGTATTAAGGTAAACCTAACCATAGCATGAAACAAGTGGATCGAAATCAGCCCCTTACAAAGCAACGCATAAACTAGGGTTTAAGCTTCTGTCACTCTAGCAACCCATCATCTACTTATTACTTCCCAATGCCTTCCTCTAGGCCCAAATAATGGTGAAGTGTCATGTAGTCGACGTTCACATAACACCACCAGAGGAGAGACAACATACATCTCATCAAAATATCGAACGAATACCAAATTCACATGACTACTAATAACAAGACTTCACCCATGTCCTCAGGAACAAACCTAACTACTCACAAAGCATATTCATGTTCATAATCAGAGGGGTATTAATATGCATTAAGGATCTAAACATATGATCTTCCACCAAATAAACCAACTAGCATCAACTACAAGGAGTAGTCAACACTACTAGCAACCCACATGTACCAATATGAGGTTTTGGTACAAAGATTGGATACAAGAGATGAACTAGGGTTTGAGAAGAGATGGTGCTGGTGAAGATGTTGATGCAGATTGCCCCCTCCCGATGAGAGGATCGTTGGTGATGATGATGGTGATCATTTCCCCCTCCCGGAGGGAAGTTTCCCCGGCAGAACAGCTCCTCTGGAGCCCTAGATTGGTTTCACCAAGGTTCCGCCTCGTGGCGGCGGAGTTTCATCCTGTAAGCTTGCTTATGATTTTTCCAGGGTAAAAGTCTTCATATAGAAGAAGACGGGCACCGGAGGGCCACCAGGGGGCCCACGAGGCAGGGGCGCGCCCAGTAGGGGTGGGCGCACCCCCCACCCTCGTGGCTAGGGTGTGGCCCCCTCTGGTACTTCTTTCGCTCAATAGTTCTTATTAATTCTAAAAATGACTTCCGTGGAGTTTCAGGACTTTTGGAGCTATGCAGAATAGGTTTCCAATATTTGCTCCTTTTCCAGCCAAGAATTCCAGCTGCCGGCACTCTCCCTCTTCATGATAAACCTTGTAAAATAAGACAGAATAGCCATAAGTATTGTGATATAACGTGCAGTAACCAACTATAATGCAATAAATATCCATATAAAAGCATGATGCAAAATTGATGTATCAATAAGACCTACGTTCACATACAATGGGTGCAAGCCAGTTTTGCACGTGTAGAAATACTCGGGTTAAACTTGACGTGCCTAGCATATGCAGATATGGCCTCGAAACACTGGAGACCGAAAGGTCGAGCGTGAATCATATAGTAGATATGATCAATATAGTGATGTTCACCATTGAAAACTACTCCATCTCACGTGCTGATCGGACATGGTTTACTTGATTTGGATCACGTGATCACTTAGATGATTAGAGGGATGTCTATGTAAGTGGGAGTTCATAAGTAATATGATTAATTGAACTTTAATTTATCATGAACTTAGTCCTGATAGTATTTTCCAAATAATGTTGTAGATCAATAGCTCAATTTGTTGCATCCCTATGTTTTATATATGTTCCTAGAAAAAACAAAGTTGAAAGATGATAGTAGCAATGATGCGGACCGGGTCCATGATCTGAGGTTTATCCTCATTGCTGCATAGAAGAATTATGTCCTTGATGCACCTCTAGGTGGCAGACCTATTGCAGGAGCAGATGCAGACCTTATGACTGTTTGGCTAGCTCAATATGATGACTACTTGATAGTTTAGTGCACCATGCTTAATGACTTAGAATCGGGAATTCAAAGACTTTATGAACCTCATGGACCATATGAGATGTTCCAGGAGTTGAAGTTAATATTTCAAGCAAATGCCCGAGTTGAGAGATATGAAGTCTGCAACAAGTTCTATAGCTAAAAGATGGAGGAGAATAGCTCAAGTAGTGAGCATGTGCTCAGATTGTCTGGGTACTACAATCGCTTGAATCAAGTGGGAGTTAATCATCCAGATAAGATAGTGATTGACAGAGTTCTCTATTCACCATCACCAAGTTAGTAGAACTTCGTGATGAACTATAGTATGCAAGGGATGACGAAAACGATTCCCGAGCTTTTCATGGTGATGAAATCGATGAAGGTGGAAATCAAGAAAGATCATCAAGTGTTGATGATTAAAAAGACCACTAGTTTCAAGAAAAGGGAAAAGGGAAATAAAGGTAACTTCATGTAGAATGGCAAGAAAGTTGTCACTTCCGTGAAGAAGCCCAATGCTAGACTAAAGCCTGGAACTGAGTGCTTCTACTGCAAAGGAAATGGTCACTCGAAGCATAAATGCCCTGAATATTTGGTGGATAAGAAGGATGGCAAAATGAAGAAGGGTATATTTGATATACAGGTTATTGATGTGTAACTTACTAGTGTTTATAGTAGCCCATGTGTATTTGATACTTGTTCGGTTGCTAAAAATTAGTAACTCGAAATAGGAGTTACAGAATAAACAGAGACTAGTTGAGGGTGAAGTGATGATGTGTGTTGGAAGTGGTTCCAAGATTGATATAATCATCATCGCACACTCCCTATACTTTCGGGATTAGTGTTAAACCTAAATAAATGTTATTTGGCGTTTGCGTTTAGCATTAAAATGATTTGATCATGTTTATTGCAATACGGTTATTCATTTAAAGTTAGAGAATAATTGTCGTTCTGTTTACATGAATAAAACCTTTGATGGTCATACACCCAATGAAAATAGTTCGTTGTATCTCGGTCGTAGTGATACACATATTCATAATATTAATGCCAAAAGATGCAAAGTTGATAATGATAGTGCAACTTATTTGTGGCACCGCCATTTGGGTCATATCGGTGTAAAGCGCATGAAGAAACTCCATAAAGATGGATTTTTGCAATCACTTGGTAATGAATCATTTGATGCTTGCGAACCGTGCCTTTTGGGCAAGATGACTAAAACTCCATTCTCTGGAACAATGGAATGAGCTACTGACTTCTGGAAATAATACATATCGATGTATGCGGTCCAATGAGTGTTGATGCTCGTGGTGGGTATCGTTATTTTCTGACCTTCACAGATGATTTGAGCAGATATGAGTATATCTACTTAATGAAGCACAAGTCTGAAACATTTGAAAAGTTCAAAGAATTTCAGAATGAAGTGGAGAATCATCGTAAAAAGAAAATAAAGTTTCTACAATCTGATCGCAGAGGAGAATATTTGAGTTACGACTTTGGCCTTCATATAAAAACAATCTGGAATAGTTTCACAACTCACGCCACATGGAACACCACAACGTAATGGTGTGTCTGAACATCGTAACTACACTTTATTGGATATGGTGCGATCTATGATGTATCTTACCGATTTACCACTATCGTTTTGGGGTTATGCATTAGAGACAGATGCATTCACTTTAAATAGGGCACCATCAAAATCCGTTGAGACGACGCCTTATGAACTATGGTTTGGCAAGAAAGCAAAGTTTTCGTTTCTTAAAGTTTGGGGCTGTGATGCTTATGTGAAAAAGTTTCAACCTGATAAGCTCGAATCCAAATCGGAGAAGTGTGTATTCATAGAATACCCTAAGGAAACTGTTGGGTACACCTTGTATCATAGATCCGAAGGCAAGATATTCGTTGCTAAGATGGATCCTTTCTAGAGAACGAGTTTCTCTCGAACAAAGTGAGTGGGAGGAAAGTAGAGCTTGATAAGGTAATTGTACCTTCTCCCGAATTGGAAAGTAGTTCATCACAGAAATCAGTTCCAGTGATTCCTAAACCAATTAGTGAGGAAGCTAATGATGATGATCATGAAACTTCAGATTAAGTTACTATAGAACCTCATAGGTCTTCCAAAGTACAGTCCGCACCAGAGTGGTACAGCAATCCTGTTCTGGAAGTCATGTTACTAGACCATGATGAACCTACGAACTATGAGGAAGCGATGATGATACCAGATTCCGCGAAATGGCTTGAAGGCCATTGTCGGTGTCAAAACCGGCGGATCTCGGGTAGGGGGTCCCGATCTGTGCGTCTAAGGCTAATGGTAACAGGAGGCAAGGGACACGATGTTTTACCCAGGTTCGGGCCCTCTCGATGGAGGTAAAACCCTACTTCCTGCTTGATTGATATTGATGATATGAGTGTTACAAGAGTTGATCTACCACAAGATCGTAGAGGCTAAACCCTAGAAGCTAGCCTATGATGATTATGATTCTGTCTCTAAGGACTAAACTCTCCGGTTTATATAGACACCGGAGAGGGCTAGGGTTTACATGGAGTCGGTTACAAGGACGGAAATATAATATCCGGATCGCCAAGCTTGTCTTCCACGCAAAGGAGAGTCCCATCCGGACACGGGACGGAGTCTTCAGTCTTGTATCTTCACGCTCCAATAGTCCGGTCAAAGTATATAGTCCGGCTGTCCGGATGCCCCCTAATCCTGGACTCTCTCAGTAGCGCCTGAACCAGGCTTCAATGATGATGAGTACGGCGCGTAGTTTTGTCTTCGGCATTGCAAGGCGGGTTCCATCTCTGAATACTCCAAAGTAATTATCGAACACTTAAACCGTGTGCGGATCTGCAAGATGATCTTCACATACCACCATAGAGAGAATGATATTTCACAAAGGTAATCTGCTAGCAACTTTAGACAATGTGACATGACACCACGGTCAGGTCATCTTTCGGACCGTCTTCCCACAACCAGCCACAGCGCATATTGCGAGGCGGTCTCCTCTGCAAGTCTTGCCGAAGCAGAGATCACGTCCCCTTATTACGGGATTCTCATCAATACGGGTATGGGTAGCCCAACCGCACCGCTAATTGTGGTGACTGGGGAATGAGCGGGCTCCACCAGGCAAGTGGGGAGGCGCAAAAGCTTTTACCGCCTCTATAAAGAGATAAGGTATTTTCCTCCTTCACCCATGCCTTTCCCCTCGCTCTTCCATTCCCCTTTGCTCAAGCCCTAGTCACCCAAGCACTCATCTTCTCCATCGAAGAAAGGTTCTCTGAAAATGTCCGGATCCGGAGCAGGAGGCAAATGGATGGCCTCTACCGTCTGGGAGAAGGATATCAAAAAGCTCTGAGAGGCCGGGTACTTGGCCTAGAAAATCGGCCACCATCTTCCGTCGGCGGGACAGATCGTCCCTACTCCGAAGCCCCACGAGAGGGTCATGTTTCTTTCTCATTTTGTCCGCGGGCTTGGGTTTCCCCTTCACCCATTTGTTCATGGTATCATCTATTATTATGGTATTGATTTTCATGATCTGTCCCAAAATTCTTTCCTTAACATCTCGACGTTCATCGTCGTGTGTGAGGCTTTTCTCCGTATTTCTCCCCACTTTGGCTTATGGCTGAAGATTTTCATGGTGAATGGCGAGCACGACGAATGCGGAGGCGCCATGGTGAGCAAGATGCCCAAGGTCATATGGCCAACGAGCGTCTTCAATGACTCCATCAAGGAGTGGCAGCAGTAGTGGTTCTACATCACTGATCCGCATGGTAAAAAGTGGGCCGCTGCTCCTTAATTCAGATCCAGAGCCCCACTGCGGCTCACATCCTGGCCCGAGAAGGCCCTGATCTGGTCCTCATCCGACGAGCTGTCAATGCTCCAAACGCGCGTCCAGAGCATGGTCGACAAGGATGTCGAACTTGTCAATGTAGTCCATGTGATGTTAGTTCGCCTGGTTCTCCCTTGCCAGCGTCGAGCCTGCAATTTGTGGGAATACGACCCAACCGAGCACCAGGCCTTACGGGAGCTCTATGGCTCCTCCCACAAGGATATCTGGAAGGTGTTCTTCAAGTCCGGGAAACCATGGCCGGGCTCCGCCCAGGACCGTGGGTATCAACTATCCCGTTCTACGAGTCCTGTAAGTCATTGTTATGCTCTGTCCGTCCATGCTTTAGTTGGCATGTCCTGAGGGAGGCGCCTTCATCATTCTTTACAATAATCCCAGGGATGGACAAAAAGGTGGGGTGGATACACTGTCCTGCCCCCGCTGCCGGAGGAACCGGCCAGACCACTTCTGACATAGATGTTGGTCCCAGCGCCTTACGAGGCACCGAAGAAAGAGGCTTCCCAGAAGGTCAAGAGGACCCAGAGTGGCCTCCATCGTCCCGATACTTCGGACACCAATCCAAAGACTCCAGTGACCATCGCTCTTCCGAAGAAGAAGAGGAGGAGGAAGAAGATGAGTCCCCCGTAGGGGGAGGAAAGAAAAAGACGGCTTCCTCATCCCTTGAGGCCGAATCAGAAGGGGAAAGGTTCCTTCCCGGAGGCGTCCACCATGGCTGCTAACAGTAGCCCGGAGTGGGATCCCCGGGTCCAACCCCTGGAAAAGTCATAAGTATACGAAATCCGAACACGCATACATGCCCGGGGTTATTAGGATGTAGTAGTTTTAACTGTCGCCCTTTTTTGTGTAGCCTAGCGAGGTCTCTCCGGTTTATATAGACACCAGAGAGGGCTAGGGTTAACATGGAGCCGATTACAAGGAAGGAAATATAATATCTGGATCGCCAAGCTTGTCTTCCACGCAAAGGAGAGTCCCATCCGGACACGGTACGGAGTCTTGAGTCTTGTATCTTCACGCTCAAATAGTCTGGTCAAAGTATATAGTCCGACTATCCGGATACCCCCTAATCCAGGACTCCCTCAGCCATGAAATCTGAGATAGGATCCATGTATGAGAACAAAGTGTGGACTTTGGTGGACTTGCCCGAGGATGGGCAAACCATTGAAAATAAATGGATCTTCAAGAGGAAGACAGACGCTGCTAGTAGTGTTACTATCTACAAAGCTCGAC
This sequence comes from Triticum dicoccoides, assembly GCF_002162155.2. NCBI lineage: Eukaryota > Viridiplantae > Streptophyta > Magnoliopsida > Poales > Poaceae > Triticum > Triticum dicoccoides. Next base: position 107,431,039 of record NC_041381.1, on the reverse strand, counting down.
TTGTCGCAAAATGTTTTTCAACAAGTTCAAGGTGTTGAATACGATGAGATTTTCTCATTCATATCGAGGCTTAAGTCTGTCTGAATCATGTTAGCAATTGCCACATTTTATGAAATCTGACAAATGGATGTCAAAACTGCATTCCTTAATGGATTTATTAAAGAAGAGTTGTATATGATGCAACCAGAAGGTTTTGTCAATCCTAAAGGTGCTAACAAAGTGTCCAAGCTCAAGTGATCCATCTATGGACTGGTGAAAGCATCTCGGAGTTTAAATATACGCTTTGATGAGTTGATCAAAGCATATAGTTTTATACAGACTTGCGATGAAGCCTGTATTTACAAGAAAGTGTGTGGGAGCACTACAACATTTCTAATAAGTATATGTGAATGATATATTGTTAATCGGAAATAATTTAGAATTTTATGGAAAGCATAAAGGAGTATTTGAAAGGAGTTTTTTTAAAGAAAGACCTTGGTGAAGCTACTTACATATTGAGCATCAAGATCTATAGAGATAGATCAAGGCGTTTGATAAGATTTTTCAATGAATACATACCTTGACAAGTTTTTTGAAAGAGTTCAAAATGGATCAGTCAAGGAAGAAGTTCTTGCCTATGTTACAAGGTGTTAAGTTGAGTAATACTCAAAGCCCGACCACGGCAGAAGATAGATAGAGAATAAAAGTCATTCCCTATGCCTCAGCCATAGGTTCTATAAAGTATGTTGTGCTATGTACCAGTCCTATTGTGTACCTTGTCATGAGTTTGTCATGGGGGTACAATAGTTGTCGGGAGGTAGGTGCGACATATGCCAACGGGTGGCTTATCATTGTGGGAGCCAATAAGACATCGCCGGTGCCTGGAAACGGGATAAGGCGAAGACATGCACGCCGGAGAATCTTACCCAGGTTCGGGGCTCTCCGTGGAGATAACACCCCTAGTCCTGCTCTACGGGGTCTCCGCATGATCACTAGATCAACAAGTGGCTACAAGAGGCTCCTTGAGCTGTTCGGCGAGAGGAGGAAGAAAGGGCAAGGCTAGCTCTCTTCTCCTCTCAAAGTTGTGTCTAAAACTATCAAAGTCCAACCCTTTGCATGGGTGACCTGGGGGGGTTATATATGCCAACCCCAAGGGGTACAATGGTAATCCGACTGGGCATGGGCCCAGCCGTCAGTGTCTACGCTCGCCGGCTTCTCCGTCGACTGCTGGGGCCCGCTGACTGCTGGGGCCCGCCGATAGGTAGGCCCCACCGCTTGGTCTTGTCGGGGGCTAGTTACTGTTGCCTCACTCTTGATGACGAGGGCTTTGTCGAGGTAAGCATGCCTATAGTGCCGCCGCCTGGCGGGCTCTCACTGTAGCCTTACCTCGTCTTATCTCCTTAATGGTGCGCATACTTTGAGGGAAGGAGCGAGCCGGCTGGTGAGAGCCGGCTATGTCCCAGGCCGACTAGGGGAAGCGTGGCCGCCTTCGGATGTCTCTCTAACCGAAGGGGCCCGCCGCCTGCGGGCCGTACTGATAGCTTGTCGTGGGTGACATCATGGTCAGCATGGCAACAGTGCACGCCAGATGGGTCATGGTTACCCTGTAGGACGTACTGTAGCCATGCGTACTCCGGGATTCGGGGGTGGCAGGCTTCACTGTTGCCACGCCCTGTCCCATCTCCATTATGTGGGTGCAGACTTTGAGGGCACGGTCTTGGCCGCCTATCGGGGGCCGGCTTCTTGGAGTCGGTCATGTCATGGCCGGCTTCTTGGATTCGGCCCTCCCACGGCTTTCTTCGTGAGGATTCTAGGGTCGGGCCGCCTTCTGGTAGTCGGCTTGCGGGGTAGCCGGCTGAGGGAAGGAGGCCCCGTGTCTTGGGTGCTTGAAGGCTTGATCGGCCTATTATTTTTTGAAGAGCCAGGGGGAGCCTGCTAGGCTACCCATGGTCATTTACTCCAACAATAGTGATCAAAGAGTAGATCACTGGACAGCGGTCAAAATTATCCTTAGTGAGGACTAAGGAAATGTTTCTCAATGATGGGGGTGATAAAGAGTTCGTCGTAAAGAGTTACGTCGATGCAAGCTTTTACACTTATCTAGATGACTCTAAGTCTCAATCTGGATATATATTGAAAGTGGGAGCAATTAGCAGAGTAGCTCCGTGCAGAGCATTGTAGACAGGGAATATTTGCAAAATACATACGGCTCTGAATGTGACAGACCCGTTGACTAAACTTCTCTCACAGGCAAAACATGATCACACCTTAGTACTCTTTGGGTGTTAATCACATAGCAATGTGAACTAGATTATTGATTCTAGTAAACCCTTTGGGTGTTGGTCACATGGCGATGTGAACTATGCGTGTTAATAACATACAGATGTGAACTAGCTATTGGTGTTAAATCACATGGTGATGTGAACTAGATTACTGACTCTAGTGCAAGTGGGAGACTGAAAGAAATATGCCCTAGAGGCAATAATAAAGTTATTATTCATTTCCTTATTTCATGATAAATGTTTATTATTCATGCTAGAATTGTATTAACCCGAAACTTAGTACATGTGTGAATACATAGACAAACAGAGTGTCACTAGTATGCCTCTACTTGACTAGCTTGTTGAATCAAAGATGGTTATGTTTCCTAGCCATAGGCATGAGTTGTCATTTGATTAACGGGATCACATCATTGGAGAATTATGTGATTGACTTGACCCATTCTGTTCGTTTAGCACTTGATCATTTAGTATATTGCTATTGCCCTTTTCATGACTTATACATGTTCCTATGACTATGATATTATGAAACTCCCGAGTACCGGATGAACACTTTGTGTGCTACCAAACGTCACAATGTAACTGGGAAATTATAAAGGTGCTCTACAGGTGTCTCCGATGGTGTTTGTTGAGTTGGCATAGATCGAGATTAGGATTTGTCACTCCGATTGTCGGAGAGGTATCTCTGGGCCCTCTCGGTAATGCACATCACTATAAGACTTGCAAGCAATGTAACTAATGAGTTAGTTGCGGGATGATGCATTACGAAATGAGTAAAGAGACTTGCCGGTAACGAGATTGAACTAGGTATGGTGATATCGACGATCGAATCTTGGGAAAGTAACATACGGATGACAAAGGGAACAACGTATGTTGTTATGCGGTTTGACCGATAAAGATCTTCGTAGAATATGTAGGAGCTAATATGAGCTTCCAGGTTCCGCTATTGGTTATTGACCGGAGACGTGTCTCGGTCATGTCTACATAGTTTTCGAACCCGTAGGGTCCGCACGCTTAACGTTCGGTGACGATTTATATTATGAGTTATTTGATGACCGAAGTTTTTTCGGAGTACCGGATGAGATTGGGGACATGACGAGGAGTCTCGAAATGATTGAGCCGTAAACATCGATATATTGGAAAGCTATATTCGGACATCAGAAAGGTTCCGAGTGATTCGGGTATTTTTCAGAGTACCGGAGAGTTACGGGAATTCGTATTGGGCCTTAATGGGCCATACGGGAAAGAAGAGAAAAGGCCTCAAGTGTGGCCGCACCCCTCCCCGTGGACAGGTCCGAATTGTACTAGGGAGGGGGGCGCCCCCTTCCTTCCTTCTCCTTCTCTCTTCCCCTTTTCCTACTCCATGTGGGAGGTGGAATCCAATTAGGACCAGGGAGTCCTAGTAGGACTCCACACTTTGGGCGCACCCTATGAGGGCCGGCCTCCTCCTCCCTCCATCCTTTATATATGTGGCCAGTGGGCACCCCATAGACACATAAGTTGATCATTGATCTATTATCCGTGTGCGGTGCCCCTTGATACGTCTCCAACGTATCTATATTTATGAAGCATTCATGCTATTTTATTATCTGTTTTGAATGATTATAGGCTTTATTATACACGTTTTATTAATTTTGGGACTAACCTATTAACCGGAGGCCCAGCCTATATTGTTGTTTTATTGCATGTTTCAGTATTTCGAAGAAAAGGAATATCAAACGGAGTCCAAATGGAATGAAACCTTCGGGAGCGTGATTTTTGGAAAGGATATGATCCGGGAGACTTGGAGTTCAAGCCAGGGAAGGTTCGGGGAAGCCAGGAGATAGGAGGGCGCGCCCACCCCCCTGGGCGCGCCTCCTTGTCTCCTGGGCCCCTCGTGGCTCCCCCTACCGACTTCTTTCACCTATATAAGTCCATGTACCCTAAAAACATCAAATACAAAGATAGATCAGGAGTTCCACTGCCGCAAGCCTCTGTAGCCACCAAAAACCTCTCGAGAGCCCGTTCCGGCACCCTGCCGGAGGGGGGATCCCTCATCGGTGGCCATCTTCATCATCCCAGCGCTATCCATGACAAGGAGGGAGTAGTTCACCCTCGGGGCTCAGGGTATGTACCAGTAGCTATGTGTTTGATCTCTCTCTCTCTCTCTCATGTTTTCTCTATGGCACGATCTTGATGTATCACGAGCTTTGCTATTATAGTTGGATCTTATGATGTTTCTTCCCCCTCTACTCTCTTGTGATGAATTGAGTTTTCCTCTTGAAGTTATCTTATCGGATTGAGTCTTTAAGGACTTGAGAACACTTGATGTATGTCTTGCCATGTTTACTTGTGGTGACAATGGGATATCACGTGATCCACTTGATGTATGTTTTGGTGGTCAACTTGCGGGTTCCACACATGAACCTATGCATAGGGGTTGGCACACGTTTTCGTCTTGACTCTCCGGTAGAAACTTTGGGGCACTCTTTGAAGTACTTTGTGTTGGTTGAATAGATGAATCTGAGATTGTGTGATGCATATCGTACAATCATGCCCACGAATACTTGAGGTGACAATGGAGTATCTAGGTGACATTAGTGTTTTGGTTGATTTGTGTCTTAAGGTGTTATTCTAGTACGAACTCTTGAATAGATTGATCAGAAAGAATAACTTTGAGGTGGTTTCCTACCCAACCATAATCTCTTCGTTTGTTCTCCGCTGTTACTGGCTTTGGAGTGACTCTTTGTTGAATGTTGAGGGATTGTTATATGATAAATCTATGTTATTATTGTTGAGAGAACTTGCACTAGTGAAAGTATGAACCCTATGCCTTGTTTCCTAGCATTGCAATACCATTTACGCTAACTTTTACCATAAGTTACCTTGCTGTTTTTATATTTTCAGATTACAGAAGCCTTTATCTACCATGCATATCGCACTTGTATAACCATCTCTTCGCCGAACTAGTGCACCTATACAATTTGCCATTGTATTGGGTGTGTTGGGGACACAAGATACTCTTTGTTATTTGGTTGTAGGGTTGCTTGAGAGAGACCATCTTCATCCTACGCCTCCCATAGATTGACAAACCTTAGGTCATCCACTTGAGGGAAATTTGCTACTGTCCTACAAACCTCTGCACTTGGAGGCCCAACAACGTGTACAAGAAAAAGGTTGTGTAGTAGACATCAAGCTCTTTTCTGGCGCCGTTGCCGGGGAGGTGAGTTCTTGAAGGTATATATTTAGATCTTGCAATCGAATCTTTTTATTTCTTGTTTTATCACTAGTTTAGTCTATAAAAGAAAACTACAAAAAAATGGAGTTAAGTTTGTCTCTTACGCTTCATCTTTTTAATACCTTTCGTGAGTATGATGAAACGGAAAATTGTGCTCAAGTGCTAGAAGAAGAAGTCTATAAAATGCTTGATACTAAATCTTTGAATGATGAGCATGATTGCAACGTTGTTAGTATGAATTCCTTGAATATCCATGATGCTAATGATATGCAAAGCCACAAGCTTGGGGAAGCTATGTTTGATGAAGATGATATGTATAGTCCCCCAAGTTTCGATGAGCAAATTTATTATGATGAAAGCATGCCTCCTATTTATGATGATTATACTGATGAAAGTGGCTTTGGAAGAGTGTCAACTTTAGGAAGTAGTGATCCCACTATTTTTGGAGGATGTTGAATCTTATTCTGATGAATATGAAAGTGGATTTGGTGAGGCCATGACTTTATTTAGTGATGAATCCACTATTTAGGAAGAGGTTCCAATTGATTTTGAGAACAAAGTTGCTACCTGTGACGCCCTCGATTCAATCGTACACTAATCATACACGCAAATGTGTACGATCAAGATCAAGGACTCACGGGAAGATATCACAACACAACTCTAGACACAAATTAAAATAATACAAGCTTTATATTACAAGCCAGGGGCCTCGAGGGCTCGAATACATCAGCTTGAAAACAAACGCGTCAGCGGAAGCAACAATATCTGAGTACAGACATAAGTTAGACAATTTTGCCTTAAGAAGGCTAGCACAAAACAACAACGATCGAAAAGGCAAGGCCTCCTGCCTGGGAGCCTCCTAACTACTCCCGGTCGTCGGCGTCCGTCACGTGGTAGGAGGCACCCTCGGGGTAGCAGCAGTCGTCAAAGGTGGCATCTGGCTCCTGGACTCCACCATCTGGTTGCAACAACCAGAAAGAAGAAAGAAGGGGAAAAAGGGGAAGCAAAGCAACCGTGAGTACTCATCCAAAGTACTCGCAAGCAAGGATCTACACTACATGTGCAACATTATCAAAGGAAGGCTGTATATGTGGACTGGGCTGCAGAAATGCCAGAATAGGGAGAAGGCCTAGTCCTATCGAAGACTAGCATCTTCTAGAAACCACCATCTTGCAGCAAACAGGAGGGAGTAGAGTAGCATAAAGTAAAGCGGTAGTAGTGTTATCAACCTCGGCCAGAGATCCTTTCTCGACTCCCTGCGAGAAAGCAATCCCAGAGCCATACTATCCAGTTATCATCACAATCAAATCCTCATCACCATCCAGTTCTCATCACAAGTATCCAGTTCTAGTTGTATCGATCGGGATACAACTCCAAGTGTCCGTTACCGTAGGACAGGCTATGCATAGATTAGTTCTTCCCTGCAGGGGTGCACCAACTTACCCACCACGCTCGATTGACTCCGGCCGGACACACTTTCCTGGGTCATGCCCGGCCTCGGCCAAACAATACGTCGCAACCCGACCTAGGCTTAATAGAGAGGCCAGCACGCCGGACTAAACCTATGCCCCCAGGGGTCATGGGCCATCTCCCCGGAAACTCCTGCACGTTGCGAACGCGGCCGGTGAGCAGACCTAGCTACCTCCCTAAAAAGGCAGGAGCTTACCAGTCCAACCCGGCGCGCGCCGCTCTGTCGCTGACGTCTATTAAGCTTCGGCTGATGCATACGACGCAGAACGCCCATACTATGCCCACGTGATGGTTAGTGCTATCAGGCCAGAGGCCCCTCGGATCAAATATCCAAATCGTAGTGGATTAGGAACGCGCGGTAACAAGCAGAGACTCACGAAAGAGGTGACCCCGTTGCCCCGTCTCGAGGACTTGCGGCAAGGGCTAAGAATGCCCGGCCACGCCTCGTAATTATCTCACGGGCACCTTCCAGGTCAACCCGTCTCCACATCACTTTCCAAGTAACAGTTGTAAAGTCCAAGTATCCGTGTGTCCAAACATCAAGAGGAAAACCCAAGGAATCACCCTCGGTGGGTTCCACTCAATGTAATCATCAAGGTGAACGTAGAGGAATCACCCTCGAGGTTCACACTTGAGGGGTTGCACGACAGAGTCGTATCGGAAGTGGTTAAAGAGGAAATCACCCTCGATGACCACGACCGAATAGCTACACTACAGGGTTAACATCAGAAGTGTTGTAGAGGTCTCACCCTCGGCACTCGATAGTATCCCAGTAGTGTCGAGCAACTAAGGGGAAAGTGATGTGCGGTGCAGGGGCCTGGTCTTCGATCCCGTTGATCGGGTCTTCAATGATGAAGCAGGGGCAACAAGGACAAGGTGGGGGTCACTGATGGATCACTAACCAACCTATACTAAGCAGTTTAGGATAAGCCGGTAAGGTAACAATAAGCAGGTTACAAAAGGAGGCTATGCATCAGAATAGGAGCAAACAATAACAATAGCAAAATCTAATGCAAGCATGAGAGAATGGAATGGGCGATATCGGGATGATCAAAGGGGGGGCTTGCCTGGTTGATCTGGCAAGGAGGGGTTGTTGTCGACGACGTAGTCGATCACCGGGGCATCAGCGGCCTCGGGGTCTACCGGAGAGAAGAGGGGGAAGAAACAGTAAATACATAGCAAACAGAGGTAACACTAAGCATGACATGACGATACGTAGCACTAAGCGCGTTCTAACGCGGTCCTAGACGTTATAGGGGAAGGGGGAAATCAACCGGGAAGGTGTTCCCGGTTCCGGACCTGTGTCAGACAGATGACCGGAGGGGGAAAGTTCCATGTTCAGCATGCTAGGGGCATGTGACAGATGAACGGACCGCGTATTCGGATTCGTTGGA
>NC_041381.1:107416305-107421641 GCF_002162155.2 Triticum dicoccoides | reverse complement strand
CAGCTGGCCAGTCGGCCCAGTTGAGGGGGGGGGGGTTCCTTTCCTTTTTTTTGTAAACAGCATTGGCATTTTCTTTTCTTTTTCTTTTAGCCAATAAAGACTTTGCAAAAAATTATGCCATTGGACAAAATAATCTCAAAGAATTATTAGGCACTGCCAAAAAAGATTGTGAGGCTTTAGAAATAGTTTGCCATTTTCATAAATTAAAAATGCATTTAATTTATTTCTTAGGCCACTGTTTGAAGTAGCTTAGGCCACTCAAACCTTTTTGCAAAAATGTTGGTTCACCACCAATATTAGTTGTGGAATATTCTGCACATGATGAACATTTTTGTTTTCATGTCTGAGCATTTTGAATTTCAGACAAAATTTGAATTTGAATTCAACTGGAATGTGAAAGAACATGAGACAATAATGATAAGGCACATGTTTAGCAAAAAGATTAACTTAACCCCAGGGGTTACTGTAGCATCATTACACCGGGGTGTTACAACTCTCCTCCTCTAAAAGAAATTCTCGTCCCGAGAATTAAGAGGTAGAAGGGAAAAGATCGGGGTATTCAGCCCGGAGGTTATCTTCGCGTTCCCAAGTGGCTTCCTCTTTAGCATGATTCGACCATTGCACCTTGAGGAACTTCGTAACCTTCTGGCGGGTTCGACGTTCAGCTTCTTCAAGAATGCAGATCGGATGCTCTTTGTAAGTGAGATCATCTTGAACTTCAATCAATTCCGGATCCACTTCACGTTCCGGATCCTTGAAGCATCGACGAAGTTGCGACACATGGAAGACCTCATGGACGTGAGAGAACTGAGGTGGCAACTCCAATTGATAAGCCACGAGTCCACGACGGACGAGAATACGGAAGGGACCAATGTAGCGCGGAGCTAGCTTGCCCTTGACTCCGAACCGATGAGTGCCTCTCAAAGGAGTGACACGCAGATAAGCTTGTTCACCAGGTTGGTAAGTTGAACCCAGTGTTTCCGGTCATAGTTGCTCTTCTGGCGGGATTGGGCCGCCTTGAGATTATGCCGGACAATGCGAACCTGCTCTTCAGCTTGTTGAATAATGTCCGGACCAATGAGTGTCCGTTCCCCAGTTTCTGACCAATTCAGAGGGGTTCGGCACTTACGTCCATAGAGCACTTCAAAGGGTGCCATCTTCAAGCTGGCTTGATAGCTGTTGTTATAAGAGAACTCCGCATAAGGGAGAGATTCTTCCCACTTCTTGCCGAAAGAAATAACACAAGCTCGAAGCATGTCTTCAAGAATTTGATTGACTCGCTCGACTTGGCCTTGGGATTGGGGATGATAAGCAGTGCTCCAGGTAATATGAGTTCCCATTGCCTCTTGGAAACTATCCCAGAACTTAGAAGTGAAAATACTGCCGCGGTCTGAACTGATCTCCTTCGGAATGCCGTGGAGTGACACAATTCGGGAGATATACAAGGTTGCCAATTGACTAGCAGTGATAGTCTCCTTGACTGGCAGAAAGTGAGCAACCTTCGAGAATTGGTCGATGACGACAAAGATAGCATCGTTACCTTTCTGAGACTTGGGAAGGCCAGTGACGAAGTCCATTTGGATCTTATCCCACTTCCATTCAGGAATTGGAAGCGGTTGTAGAAGTCCAGACGGTTTTTGATGTTCTGCTTTGACGCGACGACAAACGTCACATTCTTCAATATATCGAGCAATGTCTTGCTTCATCTTAGACCACCAGTACTTCTGACGGATGTCAAGATACATCTTGGTACTTCCCGGATGAATAGAGAGAGGGGTGTCATGCGCTTCTTTCATCACCTTCTCTGTCATAAGCTCGAACCGGGGTACGACAAAGCGATCTCTGAAGTATAAGGTTCCATCTTCACCAAGTGAGAAATCTCTGGATTTCTCTATGGCAAGATCCTTTTTCATCAGATCAACATGAGCATTTTGGCTTGAGCAGACTTGATTGCTTTCAGAAGAGTTGGTTCCAAAACAAGGTTATTCAGAGAACCCTGTGGAACTAGTTGAAGGTTCAGCTTGCATAGCTCTTCATAAAGGCAGGGTTGAGCTTTGTAGACCTGGTGATTATTGCAATAAGACTTTCGGCTTAGGGCATCGGCCATTACATTAGCCTTGCCATGTGTATAAGATATACCGCAGTTGTAGTCAGCAATAGCTTCCATCCATCGCTGCTGACGGAGCTTCAGATCTGGCTGAGTAAACAGGTACTTCAGACTCTGATGATCAGTGAAGATCTCACAACGATTACCGAGAAGGTATTGTCGCCATAGCTTCAATGCAAAGATAACCGCTGCAAGCTCAAGGTCATGAACCGGGTAGTTTTCTTCGTGAGGACGCACTTGACGGGAGGCATAGGCAATCACCCTGCGCTCTTGCATTAGAACACAGCCTAATCCTTGACGTGAAGCGTCACAATAGATGACAAAGTCCTTGCGAGAATCAGGGGGAGCAAGCACTGGGGCAGAAGTCAGTTTATCCTTGAGTGCCTGGAAACTTTCCTGACATTTGTCTATCCAATCGAACTTAACGCCTTTGTGAAGCAGATTAGTCAGTGGCTTGGCGATCTTGGAGAAGTTCTCGACAAAGCGGCGACAATAGCTGGCCAGTCCGAGAAAGCTTCTGACTTGCTTGACAGTCTTCGGGGGGGTCCAGTCAAGAATAGCCTGAACGCGCTCTGGGTTGACAGCAATACCATCCTTGGAGATAACATGACCAAGGTAGGTGACTTCGGGTAACCAGAATTCACACTTGGAATACTTGGCATAAAGTTGATGCTCTCGAAGCTTCTCCAGAACAAGACGAAGATGTTCAGCATGTTCTTCTTTATTCTTCGAATATACCAGGATATCATCCAAATAGACTACGACGAACTTGTCGAGGTAATCCATGAATATATAGTTCATCAGACGAGAGAATGTAGCTGGAGCATTGGTTAAACCGAATGACATGACAGTGTACTCGTAAGAACCATAACGAGTCACAAATGCGGTCTTTGGAATATCCTCTTCACGAACACGGATCTGGTGGTAACCCAACCTCAAGTCGAGTTTAGAGAATATCGATGAACCAGCCAGTTGATCATACAGATCATTGATCCGAGGAAGGGGATATTTGTTTTGAATTGTAGCTTGGTTGATAGGACGATAGTCTTGGACCAAACGGTTCATACCGTCCTTCTTCTTGACGAAGAGAGAAGGTGCTCCCCAAGCAGAGGAACTTGGACAAATGAAACCCTTGTGAAGAGATTTGTCGATTTCCTCCTTAAGCTCAAGGAGTTCATGAGGTGGAATCTTGTAGGGTCGTTTTGCAATAGGAACGGTGCCTGATATCAAGTCGATGACGAACTCGACAGCCCGGGCAGGGGGTATTCCTGGAAGTTCTTCTGGAAATACGTCTTGGAAGTCGCAGACGACTGGAATCTTTTCAATTCCCTCAAGAGGTGCCGCGTTCAACGCATTCAGCACATAAAGTCGTGCTTCAGCGTTTCGAACCAGACGAGCATTGTAGCTTACTATCTCATCTGAAGGGTGTAGAAGATGGACGGTTTTAGAGGCACAAACGATAGAAGCCGTATGTGCTTTCAACCAATCCATTCCCAGAATTAGGTCAATATTGGAAGACTTCAGAATAATGGGGGATGCAAAGACATCCAACCCTTCGATTTCAACTGAAACGTTGTGGCTAATCATGGAGGTTTGGCATTGGCCCGCAGGGGTTTTTACCACTAGTGGAGTGTGCATCTCTTCGTATTTAATGCCATGCATGAATGCAAAATCTTCTGATACGAAAGAATGCGATGCTCCTGTATCGAATGAAACAGCAGCTGGTACTGAATTAACGAGAAGAGTACCCATCACAGTGGCAGGCTGGTCTTGAGCTTCATTCAGATCAACATGATTAGCATGCCCACGACCATAAGGTCTGGCATTGTTGTTATAGGGCTGATTGTTACGGCCATTTGAAGGTAGATCCAGCTGGCTATTTTTCTGAGTGCACTCTTTAGCAAGGTGGCCGGGGCGGCCACATCTGAAGCACAGACCATCATTGGGATCGGGAGCAGGAGCTTGGGATGGTATAACTCGAAGAGGCTGCCTCTCTGGTGGAGGAGGCAGACGAGGTGCAGCATAGGACTGTCTTGGCGTAGGTGCAGTTGGACGATACATGTTGTGGGGAATCCATATCCGACGCTTCTGCGCTCACGGGCCCGAAGATGGGCCAGCGTCACGGCTACGCCTGAGGGATCCCTGGTGTTCCTGAAGACCAGTCTCAACCTGAATAGCCTTGTTCACCAAGGTGGCGAAGTCGGCAAAGTCATGAACGAGCAGTGCTAGCTTGATATCAGGGTGAAGTCCATCATGAAACTTCTCTTGCTTACGAGCATCAGTTGCAATGTCTTCTTCAGCATAACGTGACAAGTCCAGAAATTCCCGTTGATAAGCATCTACAGACTTGTTGCCTTGGGTGAGGTTACAGAACTCGCGCTTCTTCCTGTCCATGATTCCCTGAGGAATGAAGCGGGCACGGAAAGCGGCTTGGAAATCTGGCCAAGTGATGAGCGTTCCAGCAGGTAGGGTACGCCTGTGGCTGTCCCACCATTGAGCAGCAGGACCCTTCAGAAAGAAAGATGCGAAGGTGACATAGCTGGCAGGGGCAACACTAGCAGACTCCATTTCATATGTGATGTCGCGGAGCCAGTCATCAGCATCAAGGGGTTGAGTTGAGCTGCGGTAGATAGATGGGTTGAGGTGCATGAAGTCCTGCAGAGTTACTCGGGTTGGATGTTGATTCATGTTCGGACGAGGAAACTGAGCCATCATTCCTTCCATGAACTGGCGAGTTAACTCAAACTGTTGCCTCATTCCAGTAAACAATTCTGGCGGTGGTGGGTCGTTGGCACCACAGCCACGACCAACGGGTCTAACTTAATTAATTAACTAAATAATACTTTTATTAATTACATTTCCTTTTTTTTTAAATTTTTGTTTTAGGGGTGTGGGGCCCCTACGTCAGTGGCCCAGGGTGGCTTATTGGGCACGGGTTAACGGGGCGGGCGTGGGCGCCCGTGCCCGTGACCACCAGGGGCGACGGCCACGGTTGCGGGCCCGAGCCGCACGGCGAGGTGGCTGGCCAGGGCGGCGCAGCCGGAGCCGCATGGTGAGGAGCGGGGCGGGGCGGCTATGGCGCAGGGGCAGCCGCGGTTCGCGGGGCGCGCGTGGCGCCGTGAGGGCGCCGAGAAGGGCCGCGGTTCGCGGGCACTCGCGTCGGGCGTGGCCGGCGCTACACGGGCGCGGCCAGCGCGTGGCCATGGCGGGGTGAGGCGCGGGTGTGGTG
>NC_041381.1:107409233-107415255 GCF_002162155.2 Triticum dicoccoides | reverse complement strand
TCTATCGGATGGGGGGATAAGGGGCGACGGGTGGGCCGACCTGGGGGGCGACTGGGCCGGCGGGGTTGAGGTGGGCCGAGGCCCATAGGGGGGCACAGTGGCCAGCTGGCCAGTCGGCCCAGTTGAGGGGGGGGGTTCCTTTCCTTTCTTTTTTGTAAACAGCATTGGCATTTTCTTTTCTTTTTCTTTTAGCCAATAAAGACTTTGCAAAAAATTATGCCATTGGACAAAATAATCTCAAAGAATTATTAGGCACTGCCAAAAAAGATTGTGAGGCTTTAGAAATAGTTTGCCATTTTCATAAATTAAAAAGGCATTTAATTTATTTCTTAGGCCACTGTTTGAAGTAGCTTAGGCCACTCAAACCTTTTTGCAAAAATGTTGGTTCACCACCAATATTAGTTGTGGAATATTCTGCACATGATGAACATTTTTGTTCTCATGTCTGAGCATTTTGAATTTCAGACAAAATTTGAATTTGAATTCAACTGGAATGTGAAAGAACATGAGACAATAATGATAAGGCACATGTTTAGCAAAAAGATTAACTTAACCCCAGGGGTTACTGTAGCATCATTACACCGGGGTGTTACAACTCTCCTCCTCTAAAAGAAATTCTCGTCCCGAGAATTAAGAGGTAGAAGGGAAAAGATCGGGGTATTCAGCCCGGAGGTTATCTTCGCGTTCCCAAGTGGCTTCCTCTTTAGCATGATTCGACCATTGCACCTTGAGGAACTTGGTAACCTTCTGGCGGGTTCGACGTTCAGCTTCTTCAAGAATGCAGATCGGATGCTCTTTGTAAGTGAGATCATCTTGAACTTCAATCAATTCCGGATCCACTTCACGTTCCGGATCCTTGAAGCATCGACGAAGTTGCGACACATGGAAGACCTCATGGACGTGAGAGAACTGAGGTGGCAACTCCAATTGATAAGCCACCAGTCCATGACGGGCGAGAATACGAAAGGGACCAATGTAGCGCGGAGCTAGCTTGCCCTTGACTCCGAACCGATGAGTGACTCTCAAAGGAGTGACACGCAGATAAGCTTGTTCACCAGGTTGGTAAGTTGAACCCCAGTGTTTCCGGTCATAGTTGCTCTTCTGGCGGGATTGGGCCGCCTTGAGATTATCCCAGACAATGCGAACCTGCTCTTCAGCTTGTTGAATAATGTCCGGATCAATGAGTGTCCGTTCCCCAGTTTCTGACCAATTCAGAGGGGTTCGGCACTTACGTCCATAGAGCACTTCAAAGGGTGCCATCTTCAAGCTGGCTTGATAGCTGTTGTTATAAGAGAACTCCGCATAAGGGAGAGATTCTTCCCACTTCTTGCCGAAAGAAATAACACAAGCTCGAAGCATGTCTTCAAGAATTTGATTGACTCGCTCGACTTGGCCTTGGGATTGGGGATGATAAGCAGTGCTCCAGGTAATATGAGTTCCCATTGCCTCTTGGAAACTATCCCAGAACTTAGAAGTGAAAATACTGCCGCGGTCTGAACTGATCTCCTTCGGAATGCCGTGGAGTGACACAATTCGGGAGATATACAAGGTTGCCAATTGACTAGCAGTGATAGTCTCCTTGACTGGCAGAAAGTGAGCAACCTTCGAGAATTGGTCGATGACGACAAAGATAGCATTGTTACCTTTCTGAGACTTGGGAAGGCCAGTGACGAAGTCCATTTGGATCTTATCCCACTTCCATTCAGGAATCGGAAGCGGTTGTAGAAGTCCAGCCGGTTTTTGATGTTCTGCTTTGACGCGACGACAAACGTCACATTCTTCAATATATCGAGCAATGTCTTGCTTCATCTTAGACCACCAGTACTTCTGACGGATGTCAAGATACATCTTGGTACTTCCCGGATGAATAGAGAGAGGGGTGTCATGCGCTTCTTTCATCACCTTCTCTGTCATAAGCTCGAACCGGGGTACGACAATGCGATCTCTGAAGTATAAGGTTCCATCTTCACCAAGTGAGAAATCTCTGGATTTCTCTAAGGCAAGATCCTTTTTCATCAGATCAACATGAGCATCTTTGGCTTGAGCAGACTTGATTGCTTTCAGAAGAGTTGGTTCCAAAACAAGGTTATTCAGAGAACCCTGTGGAACTAGTTGAAGGTTCAGCTTGCATAGTTCTTCATAAAGGCGGGGTTGAGCTTTGTAGACCTGGTGATTATTGCAATAAGACTTTCGGCTTAGGGCATCGGCCATTACATTAGCCTTGCCATGTGTATAAGATATACCGCAGTTGTAGTCAGCAATAGCTTCCATCCATCGCTGCTGACGGAGGTTCAGATCTGGCTGAGTAAACAGGTACTTCAGACTCTGATGATCAGTGAAGATCTCACAACAATTACCGAGAAGGTATTGTCGCCATAGCTTCAATGCAAAGATAACCGCTGCAAGCTCAAGGTCATGAACCTGGTAGTTTTCTTTGTGAGGACGCACTTGACGGGAGGCATAGGCAATCACCCTGCGCTCTTTCATTAGAACACAGCCTAATCCTTGACGTGAAGCGTCACAATAGATGACAAAGTCCTTGCGAGAATCAGGGGGAGCAAGCACTGGGGCAGAAGTCAGTTTATCCTTGAGTGCCTGGAAACTTTCCTGACATTTGTCTATCCAATCGAACTTAACGCCTTTGTGAAGCAGATTAGTCAGTGGCTTGGCGATCTTGGAGAAGTTCTCGACAAAGCGGCGACAATAGCTGGCCAGTCCGAGAAAGCTTCTGACTTGCTTGACAGTCTTCGGGGGGGGGGGTCCAGTCAAGAATAGCCTGAACGCGCTCTGGGTTGACGGCAATACCATCCTTGGAGATAACATGACCAAGGTACGTGACTTCGGGTAACCAGAATTCACACTTGGAATACTTGGCATAAAGTTGATGCTCTCGAAGCTTCTCCAGAACAAGACGAAGATGTTCAGCATGTTCTTCTTTATTCTTCGAATATACCAGGATATCATCCAAATAGACTACGACGAACTTGTCGAGGTAATCCATGAATATATAGTTCATCAGACGAGAGAATGTAGCTGGAGCATTGGTTAAACCGAATGACATGACAGTGTACTCGTAAGAACCATAACGAGTCACAAATGCGGTCTTTGGAATATCCTCTTCACGAACACGGATCTGGTGGTAACCCAACCTCAAGTCAAGTTTAGAGAATATCGATGAACCAGCCAGTTGATCATACAGATCATTGATCCGAGGAAGGGGATATTTGTTTTGAATTGTAGCTTGGTTGATAGGACGATAGTCTTGGACCAAACGGTTCGTACCGTCCTTCTTCTTGACGAAGAGAGAAGGTGCTCCCCAAGCAGAGGAACTTGGACGAATGAAACCCTTGTGAAGAGATTTGTCGATTTCCTCCTTAAGCTCAAGGAGTTCATGAGGTGGCATCTTGTAGGGTCGTTTTGCAATAGGAACGGTGCCTGGTATCAAGTCGATGACGAACTCGACAGCCCGGGCAGGGGGTATTCCTGGAAGTTCTTCTGGAAATACGTCTTGGAAGTCGCAGACGACTGGAATCTTTTCAATTCCCTCAAGAGGTGCCGCGTTCAACGCATTCAGCACATAAAGTCGTGCTTCAGCATTTCGAACCAGACGAGCATTGTAGCTTACTATCTCATCTGAAGGGTGTAGAAGATGGACGGTTTTAGAGGCACAAACGATAGAAGCCGTATGTGCTTTCAACCAATCCATTCCCAGAATTAGGTCAATATTGGAAGACTTCAGAATAATGGGGGATGCAAAGACTTCCAACCCTTCGATTTCAACTGAAACGTTGTGGCTAATCATGGAGGTTTGGCATTGGCCCGCAGGGGTTTTTACCACTAGTGGAGTGTGCATCTCTTCGTATTTAATGCCATGCATGAATGCAAAATCTTCTGATACGAAAGAATGCGATGCTCCTGTATCGAATAAAACAGCAGCTGGTACTGAATTAACGAGAAGAGTACCCATCACAGTGGCAGGCTGGTCTTGAGCTTCATTCAGATCAACATGATTAGCATGCCCACGACCATAAGGTCTGGCATTGTTGTTATAGGGCTGATTGTTACGGCCATTTGAAGGTAGAGCCAGCTGGCTCTTTTTCTGAGTGCACTCTTTAGCAAGGTGGCCGGGGCGGCCACATCTGAAGCACAGACCATCATTGGGATCGGGAGCAGGAGCTTGGGATGGTATAACTCGAAGAGGCTGCCTCTCTGGTGGAGGAGGCAGACGAGGTGCAGCATAGGACTGTCTTGGCGTAGGTGCAGTTGGACGATACATGTTGTGGGGAATCCATATCCGACGCTTCTGCGCTGACGGGCCCGAAGATGGGCCAGCGTCACGGCTACGCCTGAGGGATCCCTGGTGTTCCTGAAGACCAGTCTCAACCTGAATAGCCTTGTTCACCAAGGTGGCGAAGTCGGCAAAGTCATGAACGAGCAGTGCTAGCTTGATATCAGGGTGAAGTCCATCACGAAACTTCTCTTGCTTACGAGCATTAGTTGCAATGTCTTCTTCAGCATAACGTGACAAGTCCAGAAATTCCCGTTGATAAGCATCTACAGACTTGTTGCCTTGGGTGAGGTTACGGAACTCGCGCTTCTTCCTGTCCATGATTCCCTGAGGAATGAAGCGGGCACAGAAAGCGGCTTGGAAATCTTGCCAAGTGATGAGCGTTCCAGCAGGTAGGGTACGCCTGTGGCTGTCCCACCATTGAGCAGCAGGACCCTTCAGAAAGAAAGATGCGAAGGTGACATAGCTGGCAGGGGCAACACTAGCAGACTCCATTTCATATGTGATGTCGCGGAGCCAGTCATCAGCATCAAGGGGTTGAGTTGAGCTGCGGTAGATAGATGGGTTGAGGCGCATGAAGTCCTGCAGAGTTACTCGGGTTGGATGTTGATTCATGTTCGGACGAGGAAACTGAGCCATCATTCTTTCCATGAACTGGCGAGTTAACTCAAACTGTTGGCTCATTCCATTAAAGAATTCTGGCGGTGGTGGGTCGTTGGCACCACAGCCACGACCAGCGGGTCTAACCATCCTGCTAACATGTAACAGGGGTAGTTCAGCATTGAGCATTTGCAAAGATAAGGATCATTCATGATGAAAACATGCATAATGAAGGAGGTACGACGGATTCCACTCCGTAGTCAACACGACAGGGTGTGCACTACTCAAAAAGCTATTCTAAGGAATAACTATGGCTTCATCCAACTTCGGGGTGAATGTGGTCACGGGATCCTAATGTTAGTAAATTCATTTAACCCGAGTAGAAGAGAGTTCAAAGTCCCAGAGTATAGACGAGGAGTAAAAGATGCTAATACCACCCAATAGCAACGTGGGCCCGTAAGCCACACAGCCAATGTTAGTAAAAGTTTTCAGTGACTAGACTCAACTTCGGCCAAGGAGTTGGAAAGGGGGCTACCTACAGGCAGTCGGCTCTGATACCAACTTGTGACGCCCTCGATTCAATCGTACACTAATCATACACGCAAATGTGTACGATCAAGATCAAGGACTCACGGGAAGATATCACAACACAACTCTAGACACAAATTAAAATAATACAAGCTTTATATTACAAGCCAGGGGCCTCGAGGGCTCGAATACATCAGCTTGAAAACAAACACGTCAGCGGAAGCAACAATATCTGAGTACAGACATAAGTTAGACAATTTTGCCTTAAGAAGGCTAGCACAAAACAACAACGATCGAAAAGGCAAGGCCTCCTGCCTGGGAGCCTCCTAACTACTCCCGGTCGTCGGCGTCCGTCACGTGGTAGGAGGCACCCTCGGGGTAGCAGCAGTCGTCAAAGGTGGCATCTGGCTCCTGGACTCCACCATCTGGTTGCAACAACCAGAAAGAAGAAAGAAGGGGAAAAAGGGGAAGCAAAGCAACCGTGAGTACTCATCCAAAGTACTCGCAAGCAAGGATCTACACTACATATGCAACATTATCAAAGGAAGGCTGTATATGTGGACTGGGCTGCAGAAATGCCAGAATAGGGAGAAGGCCTAGTCCTAT
>NC_041381.1:107383834-107406040 GCF_002162155.2 Triticum dicoccoides | reverse complement strand
GTTAGGGTTTCTGTCGGATGGGGGGATAAGGGGCGACGGGTGGGCCGACCTGGGGGGCGACTGGGCCGGCGGGGTTGAGGTGGGCCGAGGCCCATAGGGGGGCACGGTGGCCAGCTGGCCAGTCGGCCCAGTTGAGGGGGGGTTTCCTTTCCTTTTTTTTTGTAAACAACTTTGGCATTTTCTTTTCTTTTTCTTTTAGCCAATAAAGACTTTGCAAAAAATTATGCCATTGGACAAAATAATCTCAAAGAATTATTAGGCACTGCCAAAAAAGATTGTGAGGCTTTAGAAATAGTTTGCCATTTTCATAAATTAAAAAGGCATTTAATTTATTTCTTAGGCCACTGTTTGAAGTAGCTTAGGCCACTCAAACCTTTTTGCAAAAATGTTGGTTCACCACCAATATTAGTTGTGGAATATTCTGCACATGATGAACATTTTTGTTTTCATGTCTGAGCATTTTGAATTTCAGACAAAATTTGAATTTGAATTCAACTGGAATGTGAAAGAACATGAGACAATAATGATCAGGCACATGTTTAGCAAAAAGATTAACTTAACCCCAGGGGTTACTGTAGCATCATTACACCGGGGTGTTACACTACCTATGATGATTATTGTGATGACTTGTACGCTATTAAGAATAATGATAACCATGAAACTTGTCATCATGATTTTAGTTTTCAATTGGATTATGCCTCACATGATAATTATTTTGTTGAGTTTGCTCCCACTACTATTCATGAGAAGAAATTTGCTTACGTGGAGAGTAGTAAATTTTATATGCTTGTGGATCATGAAAAGAATGCTTTAGGTGCTGGTTATATTGTTGAATTAATTAATGATGCTACTGAAAATTATTATGAGGTAGGAACTTATGCTTGTAGGAATTGCAATTATATCAAGTCTCCTCTCTATGTCCTTGAAATATTGAAGTTATGCTTGTTTTGCCTTCCTATGCTAGTTGATTATTGTTCCAATAAGTTGTTTGCTCACAAAATCCCTATGCATAGGAAGTGGGCTAGAATTAAAGGTGCTAGTCATATACTTCATGATGCTCCCGTTATGATTCAATTCTTATATTTTATGCGAGCATCATTGCCATCATCATGCCTAGCTAGAAATGCATTAAAGAAAAGCGCTTGTTGGGAGACAACCCAATATTTATCCTTACTGTTTTTGTGTGTCCACTTTATTATGCTACTGTAGTAATCATGTTTTATAGATTTTGTTTCAATAAAGTGCCAAGTAAGACCTTTAGGATAGCTTACGGTGATAGTTGTGTTGATCCTGCTGAAAATCAGAAACTTTTGCACCCAGTAAATTAGTTTTGATAATTCACAGAAACGTGCTTCTCATCTGATTCTTTTTTCTCTGGATTGGTACACAAATTTCTTAGGACTTCCTAATGTGGTAGGATTTTTGGAGTTCCAGAAGTATATGTTTGTTACAGATTACTACAGACTGTTCTGTTTTTTGACAGATTCTGTTTTCTATGTGTTGTTTGCTTATTTTGATGAATCTATGAGTAGTATCAGAGGGTATGAACCATAGATGTGTTTGAATATAGTAGATATTACACCAATATGAATTTAGAATGAGTTCATTACAGTACCTAAGTGGTGGTTTTGTTTTCTTATACTAACGGAGCTTACGAGTTTTCTGTTGAGTTTTGTGTTGTGAAGTTTTCATGTTTTGGGTAAAGATCCGATGAACTATGGAATAAGGAGTGGCAACAGCCTAAGCTTGGGTTGCTGTTTGAAAACAGGAAGTTTACCGTTGTTGCAAAAATTCCCTAGAAAAGTCATAGAATGGTATAATGTTGAAACTTTTTGCATAATGAGCTCTGATAAATATTCTACTGCGTAATATTTTTCTCATAATTTGTTAGGGAAGTATTGATACTCTTGCATTCTTTACAGACTGTACTGTTTTGGCAGATTGCTGTTATGTTTACATTGGTTGCATATGTTTGCTTGTTTAATGATTCCATTCGAGGATAGCAGTATTAAATATGCAGAGACATTTAGTATGCAATGTTGAATAATAATTTTAGTGATTTTTTACAGTAGAAAATGATAAATTTTTGCATTGGTTTATACTAACCTATCTCACGAGTTTTTGTCGAGTTTGGTGTGGATGAAGCTTTTTGATAAAAAGAGAAACCATGATATGAGAGGAATTAAGGAGACACAAAAGTTCAAGCTTGGGGATGCCCAAGGCACCCCAAGATAATATTTCAAGAAGTCTCAAGCATCTAAGCTTGGGGATGCCCCGTTAGGCATCCCACCTTTCTTCTTCAACCACTATCGGTTAGTATCGGTTGAGCCTAAGTTTTTGCTTCTTCACTTGAGTTGTGCTATCCTTGCAATGTCATTTTATTTTCCTTTGCTTGCTATTTGAATACAATACCAAGATCTGAAATTCTTTAATGAGAGAGAGTCTTCACATAGTTACATAATTATTTAGCTACTCATTGGTCTTCACTTATATCTTTTTGGAGTAGTTTGTCATTTACTCATGTTCTTCACTTATATCCTATGAGTAAATGGTTGAATGAGTTGAATGTCATAAATCTCAAGTTATATATGTCTCGTGTCCTTATGCCATGGGGAGGATGACCTCACATCTAAGAAGTAGTGGTTGTAAATTTATTGAAGTTTAGCAAGCATTGTATTGGTCATTTGAACAATTCATGAAAGACTATTGGAGGAAGAGAGATTTCACATATAAATATACTATCCTAGAAATCTTTTATAGTTGTGAGCACTCATTAAGTATGACATGCTAAAGAGTTGATGTTGGACAATGAAGACAACGTAATGGGTTATGTTTTCTCACATCTCAGTTAAAGTATATTGTCATGGATCATTCAAACATGCCGAGCTTGCCTTTCCCCCTCATGCTAGCCAAATTCCTTGCACCAAGTAGAGATACTACTTGTGCTTCCAAATATCCTTAAACCTAGTTTTGCCATGAGAGTCCACCATACCTACCTTCAAGTAAGTTGTCATCGGTGCAAGCAATAAAAATTGCTCTCTAAATATGTATGATCTATTAGTGTGGAGAAAATAAGCTTTATACGATCTTGTTATGGAAGCAATAAAAGCGACGGACTGCATAATAAAGGTCTATATACAAGTGGCAATATAAAGTGACATTCTTTTGCATTAAGATTTTTTGAATCCAACCATAAAAGCGCATGACAACCTCTGCTTCCCTCTGCAAAGGGCCTATCTTTTACTTTATGTCTTTTACTTTATGCAAGAGTCAAGGTGATCTTCACCTTTCCCTTTTTCATTTTATGCTTTGGCAAGCACCTCGTGTTGGAAAGATCCTGATATATATATATCCAATTGGATGTAAGTTAGCATGAACTATTATTGTTGACATCACCCAAACGTGAATACGTTAGGAGGCAACACTATAAGCCCCTATCTTTCTTAGTGTCCAATTAAAACTCTATAACCATTAGTATTGCGTGAGTGTTAGCAATTGTGGAAGACTATATGATAGTTTAGTATGTGAAGTTTGCTAAATCAAAGCTCTGACATAGACCCTTCCTGGAAATAAGATGAATTGCAATTGTTTGATGACTGAGAACATAGTTTGCTAGTTTTCAAGAAAGTTTATGGTCTAACATGTGAATAGTTTGTTAGTTGATCGTGAGAAGTTTTATGAGATGAACAACTGTTATGACATATAATTATGCTAGAAAAGGTGATTGAAATTATCTTTAATCAAACTTGTGCACCTTATAGCATTCACACTTCATAAATTCTTTCTTTAATCACTTACCTACTCGAGGATGAGCAGGAATTAAGCTTGGGGATGCTGATACGTCTCCAATGTATCTATAATTTATGAAGCATTCATGCTATTTTATTACCTGTTTTGAATGATTACGGGCTTTATTATACACTTTTATATTACTTTTGGGACTAACCTATTAACCGGAGGCCCAGCCCATATTGTTGTTTTATTGCATGTTTCAGTATTTCGAAGAAAAGGAATATCAAACGGGGTCCAAAGGGAATGAAACCTTCGGGAGCATGATTTTTGGAAAGGATATGATCCGGGAGACTTGGAGTTCAAGCCAAGGAAGGTTCGAGGAAGCCAGGAGATAGGAGGGTGCACCCCCTGTCTCCTGGTCCCCTCGAGGCTCCCCCGACCTACTTCTTTCGCCTATATAAATCCACGTACCCTAAAAACATCGAATACGAAGATAGATCGGGAGTTCCGCCGCCGCAAGCCTCTGTAGCCAACAAAAACCTCTCGGGAGCCCGTTCCAGCACCCTGCCGGAGGGGGGATCCATCACCGGTGGCCATCTTCATCATCCCGACGCTATCCATGACGAGCAGGGAGTAGTTCGCCCTCGGGGCTGAGGGTATGTACCAGTAGCTATGTGTTTGATCTCTTTCTCTCGTCTTTTCTCTGTGGCACGATCTTGATGTATCGCGAGCTTTGCTATTATAGTTGGATCTTATGATGTTTCTCCCCCTCTACTCTGTTGTGATGAATTGAGTTTTCCTCTTGAAGTTATCTTATCGGATTGAGTCTTTAAGAATTTGAGAACACTTGATGTATGTCTTGTCGTGTTTATCCGTGGTGACAATGGGATATCACGTGATCCACTTGATGTATGTTTTGGTGATCAACTTGCGGGTTCTGCCCATGAACCTATGCAAAGGGGTTAGCACACGTTTTCGTCTTGACTCTCCGGTAGAAACTTTGGGGCACTCTTTGAAGTACTTTGTGTTGGCTGAATAGATGAATCTGAGATTTTGCGATGCATATCGTATAATCATGTCCACGCATACTTGAGGTGATAATGGAGTATCTAGGTGACATTAGGGTTTTGGTTGATTTGTGTCTTAAGGTGTTATTCTAGTACAAACTCTTGAATAGATTGATCCGAAAGAATAACTTTGAGGTGGTTTCGTACCCTACCATAATCTCTTTGTTTGTTCTCCGCTATTAGTGGCTTTTGAGTGACTCTTTGTTGCATGTTGAGGGATTGTTATATGATCTATCTATGTTATTATTGTTGAGAGAACTTGCACTAGTGAAAGTATGAACCCTATGCCTTGTTTCCTAGCATTGCAATCACTAGTAGAAAAGGGGGCATCAGTCCCAGTTGGTAAGGCCCATTAGTCCCGGTTTTTGCACTGGGACTAAAGGGCCGTTACTAATGCCTTCCACCTTTAGTCCCGGTTGGTAACACCAACTGGGACTAAAGGAAATTTTATGATTTTTTAATTTTTTTAATTTTTTTGAGTTTTTAAATTTCTGAATTATTTTAACCTCTAATCTCTAATCACCACCCCTCATCACTGCTCAATTTATCCTTTAGTCTCTAATCACCCCTCCTCATTCCTAATCATCCAACTTCCCGAACGGTCACCCATCCTCCCACTCCCCCAGCCTGAGCACGCTTAACTTCCGGGTTCTATTCTCCCTCGTTTCCAAGTCTGCACTTGTTGTTTTCCTGACAATAGTAAGATGTCAATCCTATTAACCCTCAGGAATTTTGCGTGAGCATGAAGTGACACATTTCATTGCTTGAGTTTCAAACTATTGTTTTAAAAAACAATAATTATTTAGTAACACTAATATTTCTTGAATAATTAGTTTGACCATTGTTTGACCAAAGTTCGACCACAGTTTGACCAGATTTGACCAAAATTTAGAATAACCAAAATAATTATTTAGTAACACTAATATTCAAGAATAATTAGTTTGACCATTATTTGACCATTGTTTGACCATAGTTTGAAATTTTTTCGATTTTTTCCACTCTAGATCTTAAAAGCCCCGTAACTTTTTTTCTGTTAGGTTTTTGAGGATTTTAAAAATGTTTAACGGGGTTCCCATTTTTTCCCGTAACTTTTCGAGTAGATGATTTTTCATATAAAAAACTTTTTCATCCGAGTCAGTATGCAAAAGTTATGCCCATTTTACTAAATTCTAGAGAGATTTTGCAAATAAAGTCAAAATTCACATTTGCAAATTTTCCCAACAACTAGACCACATATCACATGGGAAACTTATTTTTTTTTATTTTTTTGACATTTTCATCATTTTCTTTTATTTTTTTAAAACTGAAAAGGCGATCCACAGGGGGGGTGGAGTTTGAAAATGTGACCTTTAGTACCGGTTCGTGCCATGAACCGGTACTAATGCCTCAAACCCCATTAGTACCAGTTGGTGGCTTGAACCGGGACTAAAGGTCTAACCTTTAGTCCCGGTTGGTGCCACGAACCGGTACTAATGGGCATCGCACCCTTTAGTCCCGGTTCGTGGCACCAACCGGGACTAAAAGGTCCAAACGAACCGGGACAAATTGCCCACGTGGCCCCTGGGTGCACGAACCGGGACTAATGCCACCATTAGTCCCGGTTCTGGACTAAACCGGGACTAATGGGCTAACCCAGGGTGGACCAAAGCCCTCTTTTCTACTAGTGAATACCGTTTACGGTCACTTTTATCATTAGTTACCTTGCTGTTTTTATATTTTCAGATTACAAAAACCTATATCTACCATCCATATCGCACTTGTATTACCATCCCTTCGCTGAACTAGTGCACCTATACAATTTGCCATTGTATTGGGTGTGTTGGGGACACAAGAGACTCTTTGTTATTTGGTTGCAGGGTTGCTTGAGAGAGACCATCTTCATCCTACGCCTCCCACAGATTGATAAACCTTAGGTCATCCACTTGAGGGAAATTTGCTACTGTCCTACAAACCTCTGCACTTGGAGGCCCAACAACGTCTACAAGAAGAAGGTTGTGTAGTAGACATGACCCCCCTCCACCATAATCCACCTCGGTCATATCATAGCGGTGCTTAGGCAAAGCCCTGCGTCGGTAGCTTCACCAACACCGTCATCACGCCGTCGTGCTGACGGAACTATCCCTTGAAGCTCTACTGGATCGTGAGTTCGTGGGACGTCACCGAGCTGAACGTGTGCAGATCGCGGAGGTGCCATATGTTTGGTACTATGATCGGTCGATCGTGAAGATGTACATCAACCGTGTTGTCATAAAGCTTCCACTTACGGTCTACAAGGGTACATGGACGACACTCTCCCCTCTCGTTGCTATGCATCACCATGATCTTGCATGTGCTTAGGATTTTTTTTTGAAATTCGTACGTTCCCCAATAGTCATAACCGTACTTTATTAGATATGGTGTGATCTATGATGTAACTTACCGATTTACCGCTATCATTTTGGGGAACGCCCCGGATCCAATGTGCCAGGTGTCTTACTGTTATTCGCTGTCGTTGCCATGTCATTTTTTGCGTGTTGCATTTTGCCATGTCATCATCTGCATGTTTTTCAAATTTTGCATCCGTTCGGGTTTCCACAGTTCTCTCTGTTGTCCGTTCTGAGCCCAACCAAACTTGCATGCACCCGTCGCCCCTCTCAGACCTTGTTTCGTGAGCGAGAAAAAAACGTTCTCGGAATGAGCCTAGATTTGCCGAGTGGCCTTGGTATATCACTGGTAGACCGCCTGTCAAATTTTGTTCCATTAAGAGGTCGTTTGATGCCCCAACGGTTAACCGAGTTAACCAAAACCCCTCTCTCTTCGCACCCCAGCACCCCTTCACAACACCGCAATATCCCATCTAAACTCCCTCCATGCTCTCCGTCGTTGGATCATGATCGTGTGGCCGAAAACTGCACCTCATTTGGACTCTCCTAGCTCCCTCTACCTATAAATTTGCCTCCCCCTTCCAAATTCGCGGTGCAAACCCTAGCTTCCTCCTCCTTGCGCCGCCAGACACATCCTTCCCAGCCGCCGGACATGTCCGCCGCCGCCCTTGTCCAATCCATGCGTGCCACGTGGCCCTACCGGCCTCCTCTATCCTCCCTGCCATCGCAGGCCCGTCGGGGCCCGAGGCAGGCCCGCTAGGCCCGATCCGCCGACCGCAGCCTCCCGCGCGGACCCGCGCCGGATCTCGCGCCGCCACTGCCGTGCGCTTCGCCGCCGGTCGCCAGACCCCATCGCCCAGCGCCGCCTCACCTTCTTGTCGCCGAACCCTCTTCGCTGCTCCACCTGCCCCGCCTCCGCGCGCGCCTCCACCGGTCCCTGCCGCGCCTTTGCTCCGCCGCTGCAGTCCGCCGCCTTCGCCGCTCGCCGTCCACCACCGGTGGCCTCGCTCGCGCCGCCCCTCGCTGGACTCCACTGGAGCTCGCATCCCCTCGCCTCGCACCGACGACGTCGGCCTCCCCCGGTCCTCCTGGCTCCTCGCCGGACTTCCTCGACCTCGTCAGAGTTGACCACGGTTCGCGCGCCGCCGTCCGAATCTGGTCAACTGGGACCAGATCCACCAGGCCCCCAACCAAACGCTCTTCCCTGTCTGGCTCTGCTCTGTCCCGGGATCTCTCAGTTCCGATCCTGCGAGGTGAAATTTCCACTATCCCCAGGATTTTAAACGTGATGTGCTCATGTTTGTCATATAATTACTTCTTGCATATTCCTTCATTTTGCGTGCATGATATGTCGGAATGTTCATCTCAGAGTGATCTTCATGATGGTCTAGTTTACATGCATGTTCCTGTTCTTATTGATGCCTTAATCTTCGTTGCAAAACTGCTAAGTAATATCTTGTAAGTGCTCGTTAACATCATGTATGCATATTGTGAGTGCTATAACTTTGTACCCGTTGATCCTATGATGATGATCTTGATATGCACATGTTCTAATCTTCATGCTCTACATGTTGGTGTGATTTTCATTCATGTTAGGGTGCATCATGATAGCTTAATACGTATTGCAATAGTGCATGTTGCTGTTAACTGCTGAAAACTGTTGTAACTTGCTGATTTGTCATTTTTGTTACATTTCGTGTGTGCATCCTATGAGCCCGATTTCTACATGTTTTAGGAGAATTTTATGCCATCTTTAACGGGGTGCCATCCATGTATTTTTAAATGCCCTGTAGGGAGTGCATCAAGCTTGTGAAGTGGGCTACATGCTGTTGATTTTCTGTTAAGTCTGTTTCTGTCATATCATGATGCTATGTTTGCTTGATGCTACCAATTAATCCGTGCATAATCTGGAGATGCTTAGTTGACATGTTGTGTTGTGTATATTATGCTATATCATGACATGCCTTTGGATGCCTAATATATGACCTGTAGCATATGCTTTCATTTCCATGAACATGCATATATGATGTTCCAGTTTTCTGTTAACTTCATGATGCCTTGTTGTGAGCTTGTTATTGTGTCATCCATGCCTCTTCTGGAGATGCTCCAATTACATGTTTTGAAGCATGTTATGATTAATTTGTTCAAATGCCATGGTTGTTAATTTTCAATGCCATATGCCTCTGTTCCATGCTTGCAAACATGCTATCATAATGTTGCTGTTTTACAATTGCTGAAACTGTTTGAACTTTCAATCTTGTTTTGTTGGTTCCTACTAATCCATGAGCCTTATGTATATGATTCCATGATGTCATTTTCTCTTTGTTATGCGTACTTTGATATCATTCCCCTGGTTGCTATACAAACTTGCTATAGCTTGTCTCTTCCTTGCTCTCAAGTTGCCATCATATTAACTCTGCTCATGTATATGCTCTTGTGTTATAAAGTTGCATTTTGCATTGATGATATTGGTTTAATCTTGATGCCTATGAACCTGCACCTTAATTAAATGTGAAGTATGTTATCTGTACATGAAGTGAATGCCATGTTTGTGCTCGTATGATTCCTGTAGCATGTTGTTTTGATGTTTGGAAAGTGCCTACTTGCTGTTTTGGGGCAGATTGTTGTTATATCTTGTTTGGAGTGTATGTGTTGCACCGTTGCTCTGTTTTGAGCATGCTCTATATGAAACTTGCTTAGAATTGCATGTATTTTCATCATCTCATGTTGAATCCTTGTTGTGAGTGTGTTTGCTTGATGTTTGAATGCATTTTGCATCAATGCCATGTTTAGCTTGTTTTGCTCATATCTTCTAGGCCGTAGCTCCGAATTCAATGAACTTTGTATGTAACTTGACTAGAATTTGTGTATATCATCATGGTGCATTTTAACTTGTTGTTTAACAACTTCAGCTTAAGGTTTATTCAGTTTTGGAACATTTTTGAAATATGTATAGGAGGACTTACCGGATTTGTTATATGTTGTTTCCGGCCTCATTTAAACTTGCTTTGACGTGTTGCTCTTGTATGCATCATATCTTGCCATGAGTAGCATCATATAGCCTTTTCATGCATCATACCTATTTGAGCATCATGCCATGTTTATGTGTTGTGCGTTTACCATGTTGTTTGCTTCTTTCCGGTTGTGCTTCTTCTCGATAGTTCCTGTTTCGTTGCGATCGTGAGGATTCGTTCGTCTATGCTTGGTTCGTCTTCATCTGTTTGTCTTCTTCATGGACTTGTTCTTCTTCCTAGCGGGATTTCAGGCAAGATGACTGTTACCCTGGATCTCACTACGATCATTGCTAATTGCTATGCTAGTTGCTTCGTTCTATCGCTATGCGGCGCTACCTATCACTTGTTTATCAAGCCTCCCAAATTGCCACATCAACCTCTAACCTTTTCACCCTTCCTAGCAAACCGTTGTTTGGCTATGTTACTGCTTTTGCTCAGCCCTTCTTATAGCATAGTTAGTTGCAGGTGAAGTTGAAGATTGCTCCATGTTGGAACAGGATTATTTTGGGATATCACAATATCTCTTCACTACTAAAAAATACACTTCTAAGATGATACGTGTTTGTCATAGTAGGTCACGTTTTTTTTCATGCATGTACATCCATGACAATTTTACGACAGAATCAAGATAGTCATACCTGTGCTGTCGTAGAAGTGTTCCATGACATTACCAAAATTATCATCACGGAAGTGTCCACTTCCATGACGATAAATCGGGCGTCACAAAAGTGCTTTCATCAAGGGTGACCGACATGTGGCATCTACCATAACGGAACACCGTTAAGCTATCGGGTCGGATTTTGGATCCGATAACCCGTTAACAGCCCGGACCAATGGGAAATTTCCACGTGTAAAATTCTGATTGGCCGAAGGGAACACCTATCAGCTTATCAGTGGGACAGATGTCGCCCGTCCATTGAAGGAGACATGCCTATGATACGTCGACACGTGGCTGGGCCCAACAGAGGCCCATATAGGTTAAAAAGGCTGGCCCAGTCAAAGGCCCATAGTACTTAATCAGGTACTAGTGGGCCAGCCCAATAATGGCCTGCTTAATAAAGGCCCATTTACGGCCGAAAGCCAGATCTGGCCCGTTAATTGTTCGCCCAATATTTGGGCCCATTTACGGCCCAAAGCCAGATCTGGCCCGTTAATTGTTCGCCCAATATTTGGGCCCATTTGCGGCCCGAAGCCAGATCTAGCCCGTTAATTGTTCATCGAATATTTGGGCCCAACTACAGCCCAGTGACTTTTGGCCTGTTAGAGGCCTGATGTAGACATGGGCCCATTTCAGCCCGGTGTGACTTTCGGCCTGGGAATGGCTCGTGCTGCCCATGGGCCATATATGGTCCGACGGGACATTGGGCCCACTAACGGCCCGTGCTAAAGGTGGCAACAGTTAAGCCCAACGTGAATTTGTGCCTGTTAAAGGCCTGTCGCGTAATTCGCCCCGTTGATGCCTGTACTAAGATTTCGGCCTCTTAAAGGCCCATGATATCAGTGGGCCAACTAAGGCCCGAGATATGTTTTGGCCTGGTAACGGCCCGTGAGCTAACTGGGCCCAAAAAGGCCCAGTCTACATTTCGGCCTGCAGAAGGCCCATCAACGACTAGTGAAAATTGAGGCCCAACATGCATTTTGGCCTGCTAAAGGCCCGTGGTTTCATCTCGGCCATAACAGGCTAGTACAATATTCAGCCTGTTAATGGCCCAATGCTGCCTGGGCCAAACTAAGCACTAGGTCGACAAAAGGCCCAACTAAAATATAGGCCGCTGTAAGTTTGGGCCTGGCGCAATGTGTGAAGGCCCCGATCATTCGGGCCCAAGAAAGACGATGGCCAGCCCAATTGTGGCCCGCTAAAAACCTAGTCCGTAAGAGTCGAACGTTTTGGCCCGGTCGACTACATCTGAGTTTTTTTTCAGATAGTGAATGATGGCAGTAACTAGCAGGAATTAAGAACAAACCTACTCTATACAATAAAGAAATTACGGCATAGTAACTAAGAATAAACCTACACTATACAATAAATGATTTAGGGTATATTACATCCACTGGGAATCGAAGTTCGACCAGTGATCATAAAGCGCATCGAAGAAGCAGATTACAAAAACCGGCACCATTGCAGCGTAACAAAATAATACTGAACCGAGACCACTTCCAAGACAGTTCAAGAAAGGTTAGCCTTGCGGGGGAACTGCTGCGCAAGCTGCTGAGCAAGGCTGGGAGACCGGTCAAGCATGTCGGTCATAGCTTCCAGGTGTAGCTGTTTAGCGATGAGGTTCTCACTCATGTTCTCCGCAATCTTTCTTAGACATATGACTTCAAGTCAAAGTTGAGTTGCAGAATGCCTTTCTGCTAGAACTTGGCACTGAAGAAGTCAAACTGATTCAGACAACGAATTTTGTGACCTTGTCTGACTGTTAGTCTCAAGTAACTTGAACTCTGCATCAAGACAAGACTTTGGGGTTGTCTCGCTATCTTCAAGATGTTTTGCCTTCTTTGCTGCAATATATGTTGGGTTTGTCTCACAGCCTTCAGCAGACTTGTGCATGCCATTAGGCATATCACCTTGAAACAAAGCAGAGAGATGACATGTTTTGCACGTCTATAAACAAAGATGATAATTGTGCTGTCAATTCCATCCATTTTCAAATTAGAAAATAAAGAGTAAGTTCAAAATATCAATAGCATAATTTGGCATTGTTCATAATGTAGGGAGCTTCACCACACTAGTGGATTACCATGTCAACATAACAAGCATAGATGAAGGGCAAAGAAAATCATTGTATCTATTTTGGATAATGTGCATGGCATGTTGTTCATATCATCAGCCACATCAGTAAGATAAAACAGGAGATGACAAGGTGCAAACGTGGGCTGCTTCACCACACACTGGATTATAGATCCACAAAAACAAGCATACAAATAGGGAGTATTAAGTAATGTGCATGGTATGAATAAGGAATTTGGTTTGACAAGTAAAACTTAGAACTGACGGTTCTTGCGAACATGCATTTTGGTAGAAACAACAAACTAAACAGCAGTAAACGATAGGGAGTATGAGCAAATGAAACAACAGTTGAGGTAAAGGCTTTAGAAGGACTGGCTTACATTAACAGTTAACACCGGCTTTATAATGCCCTTCTCCATGTCAAGGGAAGGATAAGTCAAGAATTTCAGCACGGAATCTTCTTCATAAGCATTGCCTGTACTCTACATTTTGTAGAGACTAATTATAGATATGATAATACTGGAAGGGATAGTGGATAATGAAGATAAGATGCAGATTGATGCTACATAATCAACTACCAATCCCTACAAGCGTTATAGGACAAAATGTACCGACAAGAGCAATGGGCTACACTTCTGCAGTGGCATTGTCTGTGTATTCTACTTGTTGGTAAGATTAAATATAGATATGATATTTTGTAGTAAATGGTGGGAGTGGGAGATAAGATGCAGAATGCTGCAAAATGAAGCAATCCCTCTTCCCATAATACAAGAGTGTTTTGAATACTGGTGTACTGTACAAAACGTTCTTATATTATGGGATGGAGGGAGTAGCTGTTAATGTAAGTATAGTGATAGACCATGTTAGGTCCTTACAAGAGGACTGCATAGCTAAACCTCTTCAAAAGCATTGGGTTGATTCTAAATTTATGTAAGAGTCCGTACGGATCTAATAATGTCCACCAAATGGACGATTACGAGGCTAACATGTGAAGTGATGCTACATAATCAAACATCTATGAAAGTAAGTATGGTCATACAGGGCAAGAGGTACTCACAAGAGCAATGCAGTGTGCAGTATAGTTGCGAGATTCTGTGGTCCCTTGAGAACGAATATTCTTCTGCTAACAATTTTCATACAAGTGAGACATTAAGGCAAATGCAGAAATGTAGTTCAAATTGTGATGTGATATCATAGACAGTACCTTACGCTGCAGCCGAGACCAATGTATAACAAGATTATTCTAGTCACTGTCGGATAAATGTAGCACCGGATACTTTACAGAAATTTCGTTCAGAGGCTTGCCATCAAAGTGCGCTTGCCTTAGGTAGGAACGATACTTCATCAACGAGTGCTTGAAAAGCGCAACCAACCCTTTCTCATCATCACAATCCAGTTTGCTCCTTGCCTATTTAAAAGAATGAAATCTTGTGTCTTCTATCAGCAGAAACCTATGCAGTGATGACCATGAATAACATTAGTATATTACTTACGTGTAAGTTGCGGAGGAAGACTGGAAATTGTTCTATGTCTGCGGTATAATCTTTCCATGAAGGAAAATGCGCACAAAGTTACTGACAACAACATAAGCTTCATCTTCTAAACTGGAAAGAAATGGAACAGGTTTCCTATTTGCTGCAATTGGGGCTCTCTGTGGTTCGAAAAGGGATTTGGCAACTGGATTTCGTGTACTCTTTGCTGGAATGGGGGTTTTGCGTCGTACAACTGGTGCTATGTCAACTGGCATAATCATATTGTTTGCTGCAGTTGTCGTCTGCTGAGTTGGGGCATCAGAAATGACCAGTGTAGTAGGGCTAGAGTCTGCTAGATTTGGGGTGATTTGCGGGTCAGGTGATATTGCAACTACACCTAATGGGCTATTTGATTTATCAGGTGCCACTACCTTTTCCAAATATTTTGCTTGTGCTCCTCCACGATCAGCAATCACCCTCTTCCTTTTGAATGTCTGATACACAAGAACAACATTTGAATGGATAAATATGGTATGATGACAGATGGAATATGTACTGAAACTGGATAGGCAGGGCGTATTCACATACACGATGTGTAAACTAAGCTATGGCAGTTCAACAAAGTAGAAGCAATGCAAAGCATCAGTTGCAAGATATGTGCGAGCAATGTAACCTTGGAAAGTTAGTGCAAGTACCTTGATGGGTGAATAAGGTAGGGCATCTTCCTCTGACTCCTCCACTAGATAGCTACATTGACTTAGGTCTCCCTCTAGCTCAGAATCACTGTTAGGATCATATTCTGAGCATGAATATGTAGGTGGAGACCATTTTCATTGCATTGCATCTAGACTTCATTTCAGTCCCTTAATGCCATGTTTGACAGTCATTGCATTGTTCTGCTTTATTCTTTTCATGCGCGCAAGCTCATAATCATTGTGATGCTGTTCAGAATCTGAGATTCATGAAAACATAAAAAGTAGTCCGATTATCTATGAAATGCATTGCGGATTCAACTCGAAGAGTGTCTCCCTATCAATCCCTGCATATGCAAAGTTCACCCCCAATCGTGCTGACCAGACCACACACAGAAATACAAACCCCTTATTTCTCTATAACAGGCAGGCACACAATTCAAAACTGAAGTAGGAACATTAGAATCATATGAAATTCGTATTTGAACAAATAAACTAAGCAATTATGAGTGGCATAATGTTTAGCTTCAAGGGTGGAGTGTTGGTAGTGCGACACAAAGCAAGTAGGCAGATTGTATTCCATGTAAAAGATCGAAACCTATGTAAAAGCTGGAAATGACACTTTCTTTCTGTACAATGCAGTGTTCGTTGCCCACACATGATGGAAGAGATCACATAGAGAAATACTATTCACTCATGTCTACAATTCCAGTATTTAGAAGCAGGGTGGTCCACCCTAAAAGAATAGTGACAACAAATATGACAAGGCAAGCATAGATGTAGAGAATCAATCATTTATTTGTGAGCTTACTAGGAAAAGTATGCATAATTGTAACTGTAGTAAGAGATCGTCCAAAATCTGAATGAAGAAGTTTGTATAGCACTTATTGTTTGCAACTAATCGACGTGAATAATTGGATATTATATCGAATGAGTAAGAAAGACAAGTAAAATTGTCAACAAACCTGTCTTGCAGTAGAATCTGGGTCAATGTCCCTACGACCAATAATCCAAAATGACTAGTGTCTGTTCCGAGGGCCGGAATTTTGAAAACCCTGTGAACTTTAGAGGTACTAAAGATTACCGAAATACATCTGAAACCATTAAGTGTAGGTAGCACTGAGCACACAACAAACCCTAATGACAGTCCTGCCTAATGAGTAATGAATCAATTAGAAAAAGAGTGATGAGGAGTGGCTGCTGAGTGTTGAGGATGTATCTTAGGATAAATCGGGTTGGCTTGGTGGGTGCTGCACGCCTGAGCCCTGAACGGACTAGGAAGGTAGGCATGGTGGCGTGCCCGGGCAGTGGTGACGCTGTTGGGCGAGTGGCTCCTGGCCTCCTACTAGTCCAGCGTCTCCTCCTAGAGTCATGCCGTCTGGGGATGGCAAGTCGCCGGTGAGGCAGGCGGCTGGGGGCGAGTAGAGATCGGAAGCGCGTAGCAGAATAGAGGGGAATCGGGGCCTGGGACGACCCAAAATCCCAGGGTGGGCCGTCCCACCATGGGAACCCTGTAGAGATACAAACCCGAGCGGCGAACATGCATTTTCGAAACTAATTTAGGAACATTTAGCTGACCAATTAAATAACTCTGTTTTAATAATATCATATTTGTATTTGAACAACTAAGCTTGGTTAGCTTGATGGGTGGAGCAGTGTTATTATGACATGAAGCATGTATTCTAATCGTATAGTGATCATAAAAGGGGGAAACCACCACGGAGCATGTATTACAAAAAGAGGGTTTCCCCTCCGATTTCTATTAAAGAAACCACCACGGAACCAACATGATCAATTAAACCCTAAGAATGATCAACTAAACCGTATTATGAATGTGCCATGGCAGATTTGAAGCTGCAAACCGGAGAAATGATATTTAGCATCCATTGTTTGCTTCAAACTAAGAACCAAATTCTAAGAGCTGAAAAGAAAGTAGAGTAGCCAAGTTCAGATCTATTTTTTGGTTGAGATCAAAAAGTTGAGGAGATATGAAGTACCACCTCTCTTGCGGTGCCGTATAGGCATAAGGGGTGCGATGGCTGTCGGCGGCGCTGAAGCAGATCTGCGACGGTAGACGGGTGCATCGGGGGATAAGTCCCGTTGCGGTGGAAAAGAAGGTCGTTTGAGCGGCCCCGGCAAAGAGGACGACGACACTGATGAAGCGAGAGGACGTGATGCAAGGCTATTGGTCCATCGCCGTGGATGAGAAACATCCATCTCTAGTAGTGGACGACGCGGTCTTGGTAGGCGCTCCGGCATGGTGGAGGACGGTGGCGATGGATGTGGTGGAGGACGGCGGCGATGGATGGGGTGGCGGACGGAGGGTAGTGTGGGGATGGGGTGTTCTAGCACGGACGTTGTATGAATGGCAAAATAAAGGGAAAGGTACGGGGAACCATGTTTTTGGGACGCGCCTGTCTGAAATATGGAAAAGTTACGAACTTAGCCCGCGTTTAAAATTTGGACGCCTCGTCGGTTGGGGATAGGATGGTAATCTCGCATCTCGCCAATATTTGCCCAGAGTGATTTCGGGCAAGGATAGGGTGGTTGCCGCCCATGGTTGGTGCCCACGGTGTATGAACGGGGCTGACAGGTAGGGCGGTTGTGTCACGTCTGAGTGAAGTTACAAACCTGCCCCTATTGAAAATATTTTCCTACATCGATTTCAGCTGAATCGAGTTTGTTTTGCTGCCCACCATGTATGAATGGGGAATGGAGGGAGAAACAGAGGTCTTTAGGGCGAGCTTGAATCAAATGTGTTTTGCCGCCCATGTTTGACGCCCACCGTGTCGGAATGGGCTCAGAGGCGGTCGTGTCACGTATAATTGAAGTTACTAACCTACCCCTATTTAGAGCAGTGGAAATCGGGCCGATGGATTGTCCGTGTAATGGGTAGACAGTAATTTCCATCTCCCAAACACATGGCTTCGGGCAGCCGACGTGGGAGTGGACATTTTGCCGCTTCTTTAGAATTTTGGGACAATAAGCATCCACGTTTACCATGGCAGCTAAATTCGAATCCATTTTGTATTCCTATATGAATCTTTATAAATCATTCTATGTGTTTTTATATATCTTCAAAAGGACGACAAAGATGTATTCCACTGTCATATATGAATATCGTTTACAAATGCCGATACTCAAATTCAGAAGCTCGAATCCAGTTTAAGGTGAATTCGAATATTTGGAACACTTCATGTCCAACTCAAATATCACACGCAGCACAATGTGTACTCCCATTTAGATATGTACACAAGCGATGTATCAAGATTCGAATACCGAGTCAAATCAACCAAGAATGTACAGAACTAACAGACATATAAACACTTATAGAGTATATGGATCAATAATATCAACTAACATACATAAGCCAGGCCGCTTTACTTTTTTTTGATACAACAACATCCTTTTTTTTGCCAGCATCTTGGCCCTTTCCGATGCGTTCCACTTATGGTCCATCTATACTTCTATTTGTGTTGAATGCACATTCAGCCCGGTTGGCATATTTGTAGGTCTGCCACAACAATCCAAATGAAATGTTTGCGGGTCTTATCAATTAATACAAACTTGTGCTCAAATAAAATTACAAACCAAAAAACAAAAAACAAAAAGCAATTATTACATGATCTCTAAAACAAATGGTTTGATTGATTACATGAACAAACAACACAAAGGTTATTCAACAATGGAAAGAACGTTTCACCTATTATTTACCAAGTGGGAATTTAATTTCCTTTTTTCCTTCAGGACCTTAACAATGTGGTCAGTCTCAGCTTGCTTCGTTTTGAAATCCACCAAATATTTAATGGTTGTCTTGAGTACTACTTGTGATTGTGATGTTTTCTTCCTCAACATGTCAACTTCATATCTAAGTGCAGAAGCAGAATCTCTTTCTACCACTAGTTTAGCCTCTAGAGCATCAGCAGTTGGTAATTCATAATGCACAATTGGGCCGGTGCCATTGCTGTGGGATGATGCAACGTCCATGGGGACCTCGCTCTTTGATCTTGGGCTAACCTGTTTTGCCATTAAAGTTCCGATTGGATTCACAAAAGTTGAAGTTAGCAAAACATCTCAACTGCGAGTTATAACAGCAAACCAGTGAAACAAACAAGGAATTAAAGAGTTTCAATTGGATGCTGAAAAGTAGTTATTAACATCATTGTAACCCATTGTTGTAGCAGCAAAGGAGTTAAACAAACAAGTAGATTTTAAGTTAATGCAAACAAGTAATTCTTAACAGTAAGTATCAAACACATAGATAAGCGCAGTCTACAATAGGATAACAGGTTGTGGCATTATGTAATCAGTAGCAAACTAAATTAAGCCAAGCAATGTAATTGAACAATTTATAATAAGTGGCTAACTAAAATTCCGAGAAGCAGGTAACTGAACTTATGCTAGTTCTTTGTACAGACACACTGCAACTTCTTTTTTGCTTACAAGGTTGTACGAAGGAGTCCATGGCATCAATTGCTTGGATGCGCAGTCCCAATACTTCTTCCTTCCCACACTGCATTGGTAAGTCGAATGGTTAATCTGGTAAGATGGTGCGTCCTTGATATGTTATATGAGGACGTGTAGTCAGACTAGTTGTAGCCACACACATCATACTGGCTTTTACTGTATATTTCATGCGATTACTTTTGGCATATTGAGATCTAAGCAATCTACAATAGGATGAAAAGACTGGCATCCCTCACATTATTGGCGAACTCAGTTCATAGAAACAAGCAATTCAACCATTCTGTGGGTAAATCAAAAGCGCCACTAGAATATTTTTCACTACCATAGGGGCTGGTATGGGCGGCCGCCTCAGGTGGCTGGAAAGTGTGCACCTAGTTTGAGTGATCTAGGTTGGCCCAGGCTAGTTTTGTTCGTCCCAACGCACGAGCAGGCAATGTAAAAAATGAAGAAAAATGTTTCAGTTTGGATGGGACAATAACATAAGTGCAAGGCAGGGCCTATAGCAGGCTCGCGGCCCCAACGGCCGCCTCCCATATCAATCGATAGCAGGAAAAATCTCAATTCATTCGCTCCAGCCTCCAGTCTGGTTTGCTCCTAACCTAGCCGTCGCTGGACAAACAGAAACAACACTTCCTCGCGCCCTATTTGGAGGGTGGTCGCCGGGCTTCAAGCAATGGAAGGACAAGAAGATGAAGATCCAACCCTGGGGGTAGCCTGCGTGGGAGGCAGCTGTGGCAGCACGGGCATGGCATCGAGCTTGCATGAACGGACAGTCGCCGCTTGCAAGAGTAGCATGCGCAACGAGCAAATACATCACATCCCTGATTATATCTAATTCAACTCTTCAATTTCTGGCCAATAGTTAAACCTGACGGTGTTGTAAAACTGCTTGTATGTAGGGAATCTCTGAAAAAATGAAACCAATTTCTATTTATTTTATAACTCCCCCAATCAATACTGAACTGAGTGAATCTGATGTATCTAATCAAGTTTCCGATGCAAACATACAAGTTCATGTTGTTCTTGAGCCTGAAGTGTCTAATGTACAGACTGCTAATGAAGGATTTGATGTAAACATTTTACATGCTCCTGGTGATGAACATATAGTGTCTAATGAGGTATCTAATGCAAGCATTTTGCAAGCTCATTGAAGGATTTAGTGTCTAATGATGATCTGCTATGTTGAGAGAGACAGAGATTTGCAGGCACTGATGACAAGAAAATTAGAGTGCAGTTTCATAGCTTGAGGAAACGTCAAGGCCATCTACTAGAAAGTCCCCGTATCATGACAACATAGCATAACTACTTTTTTAATCTGTTGTTTGAAACTATTGGCATACTTGTGCAGGATAGATATATTGATATGCAGTTTGCGCACTGGTTATAGGTGCAATTACACTTCGATATTTTCAGCCGGAGAACAAATAATTCAAGCAGACATAGACCATGTTTGTAGTCCTTGTACACCATGTTGCATTTTGCATTTTTTGGTGCTTGCATCATTTAGTGTTTATAATCTAAACTCCTTTGGATCATTAGCTAGTTTTTAAAGTGCATGTACCTTCACATTTCTCAAGTTATGTTGATTTCCGGAGTGCAAGTGCCTTTGTATTTTTTAAGTTAAATGTTCGCCCCTGCTAACTTGAATTCACGGATCCGCCACTACACACAAATCATACACGAATGCCAGTACGAATTAAATGAAATGCAGGGACTTACGCTAGCTCATTGTACAGGCTCAATATAGCTCTGCTTGCGCTTGGGATATTCCATGTACAAGTCCATGTTACCACTTGCTTGGATGTGCAGGCCTTGTGCTCCTTGCATCCCCCTCTGCATTTTTGACACGACAAATGGTTGATCAAATAAGAGGAATCGACCATGATGTTGTACCAGAGGACATATACTTACAAGGTTATACGGGTGTGCACGATGTGTACCGGATCCCGTATCTCCGTCATGCTTCGCTAAAAAATGAATTTGCTTTGTTTCAGATGATATCTCTAGAAGAAATAAGAGTTAAAATCAGAGTTGCATAGGTGTGTAAGCTAAGAGAGCAGTGAAATGATATCCAAACATCGTCGGAATAGCGCACAAGGGAGTGATGTGTGGATACCTAGTTTGGGCCAGCGTTTGGGCATGCTCCCCTAGCTGGAGTGCGGGTCACTTTAGAGCCGTTGAGGGTGATGCACTGGCGTTGGCTGGCCGCACATGGATGCAGATCTTGAGTGGCAGCAGAGCGCTATGATGTGGTGGACGAGACCGTTGGTGAATCCCCAATGGCCTTGGGGGGCGGAGGTGCGACGATGTGCTCGATGAAGTAGCCCCGGTGAGTTAGGAGATGGTGTCGGTGAAGCACACCTGATGCAGTGGAACTCGGTGTCTGTGAGGCACGTCGGTTGTGGCGGGCGACGTTGTCGGTGGACCACCCGATGCACTGGACGAGGGCATAGATGAGGTAGCTCCGGTGCGGTGGTGAAGCGTGACTGTCATCTTCATCGTCGTCGTCCAGCACAGAGGTGGGGAAAGAGACGAGACGAGGGGCGATTCGAACTTTTCTTGGGTTGGCGGTGACTTAGGGATTTGAGCAATCTGAGCGTGGAAGCGGACGGTGGAGAAGAGAGATTTTGCAGGGCTGGAATTAGGGCCACCAGATATTTCAATCTGA
>NC_041381.1:107376976-107383792 GCF_002162155.2 Triticum dicoccoides | reverse complement strand
AACTTATTTTGTCGTCGTCCTTTGGGGGGGAGTGGGGAAGGGAGGGAGGGGGTGGGTGGCTGGTGCTACGCGTTCGTCCGACACACGCGACCACACCGACAGGACTATGCTTCGGTGCCTTAAGGCACCAAAGCAGCATCCACCGCGACACGACCCTGGTTTGCATGGTGCGCCTACATTTGAGAATGCAAACGAATCTTCTTTCATTTGCAAAGTAATCTGTATGTATTACCATGCCCGTGTTTTCTTTGCAATAATTAGTCATTCGAAACGAGATACTCCCTCCGTTCACTTTTGTAAGTCATTTCAAACAACTTAAAATGAACTGTTTTGCACATTGTCTGAAATGTCTTCAAGGTCTTATAAAAGTGAACAGAGGAAGTACTATAAATTAATTAATGAGGAGTTATTTGAAAAAAAAATCGAAATGGTATCCACGCTAACGTGGATTAGAGTGTGTGTCACATAATTAGTTATTTGAGTTAGAGTGTGTGTCACATAGCGATCTCCAATTCTAACGTGGATTTCTCATTTCACTGTATCCACGCTACTTTTTTAATACAAATTGATATGTATATGATGAACACCATGGTAGTGAGAAAACTTTTTGATGGATTCAAACATATGACCTACAAAAAAGCACAATAAATTGAGTCAATGTCAACTTTTCGAAACTTAGTATGGCACGAATTCGAAATAATTACCCGTATGCATGGTCATCGGTTCAAATCTTACAATGTTTACCGAATTGAAACATCGATATGAAGTCTCGTACTATGTACATTCAAATGTTGTTTTTAGCCCCCCCGCACACATGCTACTTGCTTCCTGTATCGGTCAATCTTCCTCTCCTAACCACCTTAGGAAGCTATCGGTTTCCAACACATGTTCATTCTTTCTCTCCATGTTTCGATCTCTAAGTCTCTCAACTACACAACCCCTTTTTCCACTCTGTTACCAAATGTATTTGCCTCACACACCCTCCATTGCACCCCATGCCGAGCTCTCTCTCTCTCCCCTCTCCCTCTCACCCTCTCGCGCTAAACACATGCATTCCCTATGTAGCCCCCCAACCTCTCGTGCGCATGCACGCATGTTGTATATCTAGGTCACTCCCTCGAGACTGTCTCACTCTTTCTTCCGCACGGCGGGCCACACTCGCTCAATCTCGCTCTCTTTATCTGAGTCTCGTTTAACCTCGTTTTCTTTCACACACAAATGATATATCTCCCTGTTCGGGTCTCGATCGGCACACTCTATACTCTCTTACGCAGACTGTCTATCTAGGTCAGTCCATCCAAGCCGCTGCCACGCTTTCGACCTCATGGCGGGCCACACTCACTCAATCTCTCTCTCTCTCTCTCTCTCTCTCTCTCTCTTTGTATGTCTCGATTGACCTTGCTGTTTCTCGGACAAAAACAATATATCACCATGTTTGAGCCCAATTTGACCTATTCACATTGTATACTTTCTCACGCACATTGTCTATCTAGGTCACTCTCTCCTAACCGTCTCACTCTTTCGATCGAACGGCGACCCTATGTGATCAATTGACCTTGCTTCACTAGTAGAAAAGGGGGCAATGGTCCAGGCCGTGCCAGCCCATTAGTCCCGGTTCAGTCTAGAACCGGGACCCATGGGGGCATTGGAGCCGGTTCGTGAACCCCGGGGGCCGGCCGGCCACGTGGGCCATTGGTCCCGGTTCATCTAGACCTTTTGGTCCCGGTTGGTGGGACGAACCGGGACCAATGGGCCTCGCTCCTGGCCCACCACAATTAGTCCCAGTTGGTGGCATGAACCGGGACCAAAGGCTGCCCTTTAGTCCCGGTTCGTGGGACGAACCGGGACCAATGAGTTGCCTATATATACCCCTCGCCCGCGAGCAGAGCACTCCCACTGTTCTGTTTTTCTGGGCCGGGGAGGGGAGAGCTTTGTGGTGCTCTAGCTCACCTCCTATGCACACAAGTTGTTCGATGGAATGCCCGAGCCACACTACTTAAGCTTTCTCCTCTCCAAGCTCGACCTCCAAGCACCATTTTCCTCTATATTTGTCTAGGTTTAGCGGTCCGTCACGTCCCGTCCCCGTCTTCACCGCCGTCGATCACCCGTGCCGATCTCGTTGCCAGCACCACCATGGTGAGCCTCTTGTTCTTATCTTCTTTCTAAAAGGAAAAAATTCTTACTTTTATGTTTATATAGATATTTGTATAATTTTCTTACTTTTATTATTGCATCTTATATAGTGTGATGGTTTTGGTATCCGCCCCCGTCGGCCCTCGTCCTGTCTATTATTCGGATGTGGTATA
This sequence comes from Triticum dicoccoides, assembly GCF_002162155.2. Taxonomy (NCBI): domain Eukaryota; kingdom Viridiplantae; phylum Streptophyta; class Magnoliopsida; order Poales; family Poaceae; genus Triticum; species Triticum dicoccoides. The sequence goes on along the minus strand of NC_041381.1, from coordinate 107,381,486 downwards.
TATTATCTTTTCATAACTATTGGTTCATTTATTGTTTATGACAATTATGCCAACCAATGTGACATAGATTTTATTTATCTAGGAGGTTGTTGAACCGGAAATTCCAACCGACCCTATTGTCAAGAGGTTAAATTTAGTTGAAGAAGGAAACAATTTGTTGAAGGAAAAAATAAGAAAAATTGAGGAGGAGAAGATGATATTGGAGTTGCATGTTGCGGATGTCGTCGATGATCACAAGATCAAGATGGATGCAATGCGCTTGAAGATTAGAAAGATTAGAAAATATGCCATTCATACCGAGGCTTGGTATCATTATGCCGTTGGATCAGTTGTTACATTGGTTGCGATTATGATTGCATTTGTTTTCGCATTGAAATGTTTTACATAGCTTCAATGTATGGTTTAATTTATTTAGATGCTCTGCAGAGCTTTATGTTGTTAGATTTGAAATATGTATGTACTTTGGTTTTAATGTGATGATGAACTTCTATTAATTTGGTCACTTAATTATCTATTCATGATGTTCTGTAATGATTTTTGACACACTTAATTATATATAATGCACGCAGATGAACCGGCAATGGATGTACGGTTTAAGACACACTTCCGAGTACATTAAGGGCGTGCATGATTTTCTTGAAGTGGCTGAGGCAAACAAGTAGAATGGTTTTATGTGTTGTCCATGCCCTATATGTGGGAATACGAAGTCTTACTCTGAACGGAAAATCCTTCACACCCACCTGCTTTACAAGGGTTTCATGCCACACTATAATGTTTGGACGAGGCCTGGAGAAATAGGGCTTATGATGGAATACGGCGAAGAAGAAGAGTACGACGACAACTATGTGCCCGCTGAATACGGTGATGCTACCGAAGATAAAGAGGAATCATACGATGTGCATGATGATGCTGCAACGGGCGAAGCTGCTGAAGAGCAAGAGGAACCAGACGATGTGCCCGATGATGATGATCTCCTGAACGCAATGCGAAAGTCAAAAGGAGAAGGTGAAGTTCGATCGCATGTTAGATGATCACAAAAAATGGTTGTACCTCAACTGCGAAGATGGTAACACAAAGTTCAGTACTGTACTGGAATTGCTGAAGTGGAAAGCAGAGAATGCTGTGCCTGACAAAGGATTTGAGAAGCTACTGAAAATATTGAAGAAGAAGCTTCCAAAGGATAACGAATTGCCCGACAGTACATACGCAGCAAAGAAGGTCGTATGCCCTCTAGGATTGGAGGTGCAGAAGATACATGCATGCCCTAATGACTGCATCCTCTACCGCGGTGCGTACAAGGATCTGAACGCATGCCCGGTATGCGGTGCATTACGGTATAAGATCTGACGAGATGACCCTGGTGATGTTGTCGGCGAGCCCCCCAGGAAGAGGGTTCCTGGGAAGGTGATGTTGTATGCTCATATAATATCACGGTTGAAACGTCTGTTCAGAAATGGAGAGCATGCCAAGTTGATGTGATGGCACAGTGAGGACCGTAAGAAAGACAGGAAGTTGAGAGCACCCACTGACGGGTCGCGGTTGAGAAAAATCGAGAGAAAGTACTGGGATGAGTTTGCAAGTGACCCAAGGAATGTATGGTTTGCTTTAAGCACGGATGGCATTAATCCTTTCGGGGAGCAGAGCATCAATCACAACACCTGGCCCGTGACTCTATGTATGTATAACCTTCCTCCTTGGATGTGCATGAAGTGGAAGTTCATTGACGCCAATTCTCATCCAAGACCCTAAGCAACCCGACAATGATATAGTTATGGAATGGAAACGGTGTACATATGTGGGATGAGCACAAACAGGAGGAATTTGACCTAAAGGCGTTGCTATTCGTGACCATCAACGATTGGCCCGCTCTCAGTAACCTTTCAGGACAGACAAACAAGGGATACCACGCATGCACGCATTGTTTACTTGACACTGATAGTATATAGCTGGGAAGCTGCAGGAAGAATGTGTACCTGGGCAATCGTCGATTTCTTCCGACCAACCATCAATGTCAAAAGAAAGGCAAGCATTTCAAAGGCGAGGCAGATCACCGGAAGAAGCCCGCCATGCGTACCGGTGATCACATACTTGCTATGGTCCATGATTTACACGTAATCTTTGGAAAGGGTCCCGGCGCACTAGCTGTTCCAAATGACGTTGAGGGACATAGACCCATGTGGAAGAAGAAATCTATATTTTGGGACCTACCCTACTGGAAAGACCTAGAGGTCCGCTCTTCAATTGACGTGATGCACATGACGAAGAACCTTTGCGTGAAACTTCTAGGCTTCTTGGGCGTATATGGAAAGACAAAAGATACAGCTGAGGCATGGGAGGACCTGCAATGTTTGCACGAAAAAGACGGCATGCCTCCAAAGCTGTATAAAGGTCCTGCCAGCTACGCTCTTACCAAAGAAGAGAAGGAAATCTTCTTTGAATGCCTGCTTAGTATGAAGGTCCCGACTGGCTTCTCGTCGAATATAAAGGGAATAATAAATATGGCAGAGAAAAAGTTTCAGAACCTAAAGTCTCATGACTGCCACGTGATTATGACGCAACTGCTTCCGGTTGCATTGAGGGGGCTTCTACCGGAAAACGTCCGATTAGCCATTGTGAAGCTATGTGCATTCCTCAATGCAATCTCTCAGAAGGTGATCGATCTAGAAATCATACCAAGGCTAAGGAGTGATGTGGTGCAATGTCTTGTCAGTTTCGAGCTAGTGTTCCCACCATCCTTCTTCAATATCATGACGCACGTCCTAGTTCATCTAGTTGACGAGATTGTCTTTCTGGGCCCCGTATTTCTACACAATATGTACCCCTTTGAGAGGTTCATGGGAGTCCTAAAGAAATATGTCCGTAACCGCGCTAGGCCAGAAGGAAGCATCTCCATGGGCCATCAAACAGAGGATGTCATCGGGTTTTGTGTTGACTTCATTCCTGGCCTTAAGAAGATAGGTCTCCTAAATCGTGGTATGAGGGGAGACTGACTGGAAAAGGCACGCTTGGAAGGGACTCAATAATATACAGGGACGGATATTCTTGGTCTCAAGCACACTACACAGTTCTACATAACTCTACCTTGGTGACCCCGTATGTCGATGAACAGAAGAATAGTATGCGCTCCAAACACCCGGAGTAGTGCGACGAGTGGATTACATGTGAACACATCAGGACTTTCAGCAGTTGGTTGGAAACACGTCTCAGAGGTGACAACACTATTTGTGATGAGCTGTACTTCTTGTCCAGGGGACCATCTTTGATTGTATTGATTTACAAAGTATACGAGATAAATGGGAATACATTTTACACGATTGACCAAGATCAAAAGAGCACCAACCAAAACAGCAGTGTTTGCTTTGATGCTACAACCGAGAGGGGAAAGGACACATATTATGGTTATATAGTGGACATATGAGAACTTGACTATGGACATGATTTTAAGGTCCCTTTGTTTAAGTGCAAATGGGTCAATCTGTCAGGAGGCGGGGTACAGGTAGACCCACAGTACGGAATGACAACAGTGGATCTGAAAAATCTTGGGTACACTAACGAACCGTTCGTCCTAGCCAAAGATGTGGCACGGGTTATCTATGTGAAGGACATGTCTACCAGACCAAGAAAAAGAAAAGATAAGGAAGTGAATACATCATACGATGAGCCAAAGCGCCACATAGTTTCTTTCAGGAAAAAGGGACTCGTGGGAGTGGAGGGCAACACAGACATGTCTGAAGATTATGAAAAGTTTCATGAAATTCCTCCCTTCAAAGTCAAGGCTGACCCCAGCATCCTACTAAACGATGAAGATTATCCATGGTTACAGCGCAATAAGCAAATGACACAAGCGAAGAAAAAGTGAAGACTTTCTCCCGCAACTATTATGATGATACCATGCCAACTTTGTAACAGACAAGTATGATACCATTGTCCGTTTTGTACATGCACATGCTATGTGGGTGAATTTATGATACCATGCCAACTTTCAACTTTTTTAGAGTTCATTTGAAATGCTTTAATGTCTTATGGTTCGGCCCTCGAAATACCATTAATCCCGTTTTGCTCCTTGGCAACTATGTTCTCAAGAGGGCAGCCACGACGGCCATTCGTCCCGGTTCGTCTGGACCTTTTGGTCCTGGTTCCACGCACGAACCGGGACCAATGCGCCTTGCCCCTGGCCCATGACCAATCCTTCAAAGAATTCAAATTCTAACTATTCAAATTTGAAAACTAATGGCACTAACAAGAAAGCTTATAATTTTTCTGACCTAAAAGCAAAAAGAATTAAAAAATAAAGCAAAAAACAAAAGAAAATAAATAATGCAGAAAACAAAACAAAAAAACTGGAAACAAAATAGAAATAGCAACAATAAGTATTTTGTTGTAAGTAGAAACAAAATAAAATAAATAAAGCAACAAAAAAGACAAAAAAAACAAAAAAAGTGTTTTCAAATTTGAAAACTAATGGTACTAACAGAAAGTTTATAATTTTTCTAAAACTAAAAGCAAAAAA
>NC_041381.1:107374832-107376636 GCF_002162155.2 Triticum dicoccoides | reverse complement strand
AATAAATAATGCAGAAAACAAAACAAAAAAACGGTAAAAAAATAAAAATAGCAACAATAAGTATTTTGTTGTAAGTAGAAACAAAATAAAACAAATAAAGCAAGAAGGAAAACAACAAAAAAAGTGTTTCAAATTTGAAAACTAATGGCACTAACAGAATGTTTATAATTTTTGTAAAACTAAAAGCATAAAGAATTAAAAAATAAAGCAAAAAACAAAAGAAAATAAATAATGCAAAAAACAAAAAAAACTGGAAAAAAAATAAAAATAGCAACAATAAGTAAAGAAAACAAAAAAAGTGCCTCCTACTGGCCCCCCACGGCCTGAATACGACTAGAAACCCTACCATGGGCCAGGATTCAGGCCGGCAGAAGGCCCAGCAGGTCCACAAGCATATAGAGACAGATTAGGCCCGAAAGCCTACTTCGAAGAGGAGCTCGAGAGGGTTGGCGGATCGCACCTTATAAACAGGTGCCGCTCTCTCTCAGCTAGCGAGGTCGGACTAAACTCCCACCACCACGCCGTTGTGCAAGGCCCATTGGTCCTGGTTCGTGGCACCAACCGGGACTAAAGGGGTACATTAGTCCCGGTTGGTGCTAAGAACCGGGACCAATGCCCCCCTTTAGTCCCGGTTGGTGCCACCAACCGGGACCAAAGGCCGCCGCTTCCCGCCCTTTGGGCTGCTGAAAAGAGGCCTTTGGTCCCGGTTGTTGGCATCAACCGGGACTAAAGAGGTGCATTTGTCCCGGTTGGTTTCACGAACCTAGACCAATGCTCTTGCTATATATACAACACTTAGCAGTTTCGACCAAATCCCCCACTTCTCCCCCGACACCCCTGCTCCTCCTCGTCGCCGTTGCCGCCTGACGCCCCTACTCCATCTTGCCGTCGCCGCCGCCACCGACGGTGCCAGGCTGCTCGCCTTCGCCGCTGCCGCCACCGACGTCGTGAGGCTTCTCGCCTTCGCCCTCGCCGCCGCCCCCTCTGAGCACAGCCTGCTCCTGCGCCGCTCCCGTCTCGCGCCCCTGCGCGGCCGCCGCGCCGCTGCCCCTCCTGTCTGCGGCCGCCGCGCGCTGCCCCTGTCCTGCGCGGCCACCGCGCCGCCGCCCCTGCCCTGCACGGCCGCCGCACGCCGTCCCTGCCCAGCATTTTTCATAGCATTTTTCATAGCATTTTTTGTATTTTTTTGTGTATATGTGTTTGTATGTGTATATATGTGTACATGTTCATAGTATTTTTTTCATAAGTGTATTTTTTTCTTTATTGCATTTTTTTCATATATATAATGTATATATGTATGCGGAAGTTATATGATGAATGGATGTGGCTATGTATGTATGAATATAATGTTCATAGCATTTTTTTGTTTATATATGTTTTTTCATATATGTATTAATTTTTTATTTAGGTTGTTAGTACATATTGATTTTAGGTTAGTGCATTTTAGGTTAGTGTAGAGGAAAAAGTAAAATAAGGAAAAGGACGAAAAGAGGAAGAAGGAAGAAGGAAGAAGAAGAAGAAAAAGAAGGAGAGGAAAAAGAAGAACAGGAAAAAGGAAAATAAGAAGAGGAAGAAAGGAGAAGAAGAGGAGAGGAAGAAGAGGAGAAATAAATAAGAAGAGGAAAAAAGAAGAAAAAGAAGAGGAGAAGGAGAAAGGAATAGAGGAGAAGAAGAAGAAATAGAAATTTTCTTCTCCCTCTTATTTTCCTTTTTCCTCTCCTTCTTTTTCTTCTTCTTATTCCTTCTTCCTTCTTCCTCCTTTCTTCCTTTTCCTTATTTTCCTTTCTCGAGGGAGAAGAAGAAA
>NC_041381.1:107369996-107374586 GCF_002162155.2 Triticum dicoccoides | reverse complement strand
CAGTGTATATGTATGTCCAGTCGTTGTCGATATAACCCCCTCCCGAATAACTTCGACATGAGGGGCGGTTGATATATATACCCCATCTCGACCGTGATAACTCATACCACGGCAGCACCCCCCTCGGCCCTCTCGCTCGACCAAAACTCTCGAGGACACCCAAACCCTAGAGAGAAAACGATGTTGGTCTCCTACCCCCTCCCGCGGCGCCCCTACCCGACAAATTAACTCTCCTGAGGCCACCCAAATTTACCAAGTTAAAAGAGCGTTGTCGTCGCGGCCACCCCAAACCCTTAAAGCGTTGTGTCGAGGCCACCCCAAACCCTAGAGAAGCTGCATCGAGGCGACTAACATGATTCCTTATTGTGATTAGCTAGCTAGTTCTACGTTTTCCACTAATATATATCCATCTGTACCATGTTTGAATAATAATTGACATGTTGTAAATATTTGCAGAAATTATGGAGCACTCCCGAGACGAAGCAACAAAAGCGATGTTGGGGGACATAATTACACAAGGAAGTGATGTTGTTGCGTCATTTCTCAACAACACTGATGGTCAGGAAGGACTGGGTGAAGAAGAGGGCTATGTTCATGATGGCTCCGGCCCATTAATGCCGGTACAAGAAGAGGGCTATGTTCATGATGGCTCCGGTGACCCAATGGAGGTACAAGAAGGAGACCGTGCTGACTGCTCCAGTGACCGAACCGAGTCCGGCGTGGTATATATATATATTAGTTAAGCCCGTGCTGACTAGTTAATTGATGCATTTATTGTTTTGGTATATGTACACATATTAATTAACTCTCGTCTTTCTTCCTTTTTCTACCCCTCCGGATCGAGCACAACTTCGGTAAGGAGACGAGGCCCGAAGAAAAAGTTGAGCTCGGATGAAAGGTTTGAGATCACAGCAATCGCGCCCGACGGCGAACCGATTGAACCCATCTGGACAAAGAACGCATTTTCTGCTCAGTGCAGGGTTCTTGTTAGGGACAAGATCCCGATCAGCATCCAGCAATGGTATAAGCCTAAGGAGGAAGACCCTGAGGTGTCTTATGTCAATGATATGCAGAAAGATGATCTTTGGACTTAGCTGAAGGCAAATATCACCCTACCGCCAGAGGAGGATCCGGAGAAGCCAGTTAAAGAGCAATTAATCAACTCGTGTGCTCTTAAGAAGATGGCAAACCTATTCAGGAGGTGGAGGAAAGAGCTGAACAAGTTTGTCGACAAAGAAGAGACACGAGAATTCATCGGCAAATATGAGAAGATCAAAGATCACTGGCCCGCATTTGTGGCCCACAAGACATCAGAAAAGAGTAAGAAGATGTCAGCAACAAACAAGCAAAATGCTGCGAAGAAGCAGTTTGACCATCGCACGGGGTCAGGTGGCTACCTCAAAGTCCGGCCTAAGTGGTCCAAAGCTGAGAATGATCTGCTTGATAAAGGGATCGAACCAGAGAAAACGAACTGGCCAGACCGTTGCCAGACTTGGTTCTTCGGGGCTGGCGGAACCTGGGACCCTGTATCAGGGAAGTGCCGTTGGACGGACGAGCAAAGAACGTTCGTTCCAGACAGGGAGAAGGACGATCTCACAATGGCCCTCGGGAATCCTGAGCACCCTGGACGAACACAAGGCACGCCAGGCTCCATTCCGTGGAAGGTTGGTTTTCCGGACGCAGGGGGTTACAAAACCCAGGAGAGGAGGAAGAAACTAGAGCAGGGCCAACTGCAGGCGCTGCACGAAAGGGTAATGGGGCTAGAGGAACGAGAAGCAGATCGCAGCAAACGACCTGCCGAAGCTTCCCCCGAAGCTACCCCACCATCTCAGCGGAGAAGCAGCGTGGCTTCCACCGATCTGCATCAGTCGGAGCATGTCTTGACGGCTCCTGCCAGCTATCCCATGGATGCTATCACTAAGTCTCAAAATTGCCACATTATGACGCGATGGATGAATTTGAAGGTCAAGCCGGCCGTTGGCTCTGTTTATCCTACTGAACCCGGCGCAACTTTTCACTGTCGGCCGATTCCAGAAGGATATGCTAGGGTGATGTTGGATTAAATAATGGAGGAATTTGAGGACCTCCAGCTTGACCACCCTACCGGTGAAGGGGAGACTAGGCTGGGTTCTGCTCTGAAGACTCCATGCCTGTGGCGAAAGGAGCTCATCAACCTTCCGAACTGGACGCCTCCACCTCCTCCTCCTCCTCCGGCGAGTCAGGGCACTCTGCCTCCTCCACCGCCTCCTCCTCCGGTGAGTGACGATCAGGGCACTAGGCCTCCTTCTCCAGCGCGTGGCGGCACTCCGCCTCCTTCTCCGTGTGCGCCGGCGCGCCCGCGCAGCCAGCAGCCTCCTCCTTCTCCACCTCACCAGCAAGGGCGGAAGAGACGCGCCGCCGCCCCGGCTGCTCCGGCGCATCACAGTCCTTCTCCTTCGCCTCGTAAGCAAGCACGAAAGAAGACAGACGCCACAGCCGCTCCGTCTGCTCCGGCGTCTAGCAGTACAGCCAGAGGCGGGAGGCAATATAGATACGGTCCACCTCTCAAGCATCTAGAGAAGTTACCGTACGAGAGGACCGAGGAGGAAAACGCGACGATCGTGCGGACCCATGTGAAGGACTTCTTTGAAGGGGTGAAAGCAAAGAGACATCCACCTCCGGAGGAGAAGGTAGATCCGGTGAAAGCAAAGCGCACTCTCGATGCCCTGAGGAAACCGGCAAAGTCTCCACCGAGAACCAACTATGAGCGCATTACTGAACAGACATATCTCCAAGCGGAGCGGTCGGGAAGTACTGTCCGACATCAAAGTTCAAGAGAACGAGCAGCTGCAAAAAAATTGCCCAGCTCGGCAAACAAGCAAATCAATCGTGCCCCCCGGTCAATGTGTCTAGCGGCGACATCGCCGCTAATGCTCCAGGGATGGTGGCCGGTTATGGCAATCTATCAGAGTACGGGAAGCCTCTCGTCAAAGATGAAAAATCTCTAACAATGATGATGCGAAGGTTCCATAATTGGTACATGAAAACTTGCAGAGAGTCTGGGGGGACAAATAGTTCGTATCTGAACATTAAAGAGGAGCACGACCTCGTTGGAACTGATCTGTTGGCTATTCCATTTGAGGAGTTCTTCGCGTTCCTCAATGAAAAGGCCCTCGATAAATTAACGGTCTTTTGCTACTATCTGTAAGTACTATTTCTGTCATTAAGTCTCTATATATAGCTCGGCTCTTTCATTGCATGTATTTATAATTAATTATCCTCAAGATATTATGCAAGTTGAAGATCGTCGAGCGCAGAAAACAAGAAATGCATGATATTGGGTTCATTAACACAAATATCATAGATGATATGCAGGTTAAAAAGCACACCGAAGAGGCCGAGGCCAACTTGCTACAACCGTTGATCAAAAATCAAAACAAAGATACCATACTCTTTCCTTACAACTTCAAGTGAGTGTTACTGTCGTGTGCATATTCGGTTTCCCTTATTACTCGAGCGAGGTTATAGTAATGTAATTGATGAGTTATGCATGCGTGCAGCTACCACTATGTTCTTCTAGAGATTAAGCTCGAGCGGGGACTAGTAACCGTCTTACACTCGAGACGAAAAGATCCCGAAACCTATGCGAACATGACTGAATTGCTCAACAAGTAAGTTCAATCGATCATTATCGCACCATATCGGCAACTTTTTGTTCATTTCATGATATCTCAAGTAATAAATATTATTTTCTTTGTCTTGCAGGGTTTGGAAACAGTTCACCGCAGAAGCTCCGGGACTGGCAAAGGAGCTGCGATATACATACTCGAAAGTAAGTACTACCGGCTAGCTAGTTGCGCGCATCTCCCGTTGATTCTATAGCTATACTTTCATCATTGCCATTTATAATGCTTCATTATCAGTTTGATTGACCTCTATTTCTCGTAAAGTGCTTGTGGCAGGAACAAGAGAATGATTTCTGTGGATACTACATGTGTGAGTTCATCTACAACGCGACTTTGAAAAATAAGCGGGGAAACTCTAAAAGACAATATGAAGTGCGTAAGCAATAATATTCACAATTTCATTTTATTACACCATCATTTCTGTTGAGTTTCATTCATATATATGTATTAATTAACCCCCTTCTTCAAATTATACGTGGCAGATGCGGAATCAACTCCTAGAACAAGATCGCATGAAAGCAATTCAAGAGGAATTGGTGGGATTCTTTCTTGACCACATCATCAATAAAGCCAGAGAATACCATGTGGAAGTTGATTTCAATTGCTAGGGGATTGTAATTAAGAGATCTTACATATTGTATATGTATGTAGCCAGTAGCGTCGGATAGATAATACAAAAACTTGTTGTTCGACCAATCTCTCGGAGAAGGAGAGGTCGATCGATCACTTCTCTCGGTATGCATGACGAACTTCTATAGTTAATGGTTCCCTTTATTTTCTTACTAGCTAGCGTGTCGAGGGCCTCTCTATGTATAGTACGTAGCGTCGACCAAGCACAGACATAAGAGAGGACACTTCTCTCTATTAATTAGCTAGCTAACACAATATATGAAACACCTAAATTAACCCCCCAAAACCACCAACC